>NC_058105.1:22050151-22353181 GCF_020171115.1 Neogale vison
CAAAAGCTTCTGCACAGGTAAGGAAACAGTCAAGAAAACAAAGAGGCAACCCACGGAATGGGAGAAGATATTTGCAAATGACAGTACAGACAAAAGGTTGATATCCAGGATCTATAATGAACTCCTCAAACTCAACACACACAAAACAGACAAGCATATCAAAAAATGGGCTGAAGATATGGACAGACACATCTCCAATAAAGACATACAAATGGCTATCAGACACATGAAAAAATGTTCATCATCACTAGCCATCAGGGATATTCAAATTAAAACCACGTTGAGATACCACCTTACACCAGTTAGAATGGCCAAAATTAGCAAGACAGGAAACAACATGTGGTGGAGGGGATGTGGAGAAAGGGGAACCCTCTTCCACTGTTGGTGGGAATGCAAGTTGGTGCAGCCTCTTTGGAGAACAGTGTGGAGATTCCTCAAGAAATCAAAAATAGAACCTCCCTATGACCCTGCCATTGCACTCCTGGGTATTTACCCCAAAGACACAGATGTCGTGAAAAGAAGGGCCATCTGTACCCCAATGTTAATAGCAGCAATGGCCACGGTTGCCAAACTGTGGAAAGAACCAAGATGCCCTTCAACGGATGAATGGATAAAGAAGATGTGGTCCATATACACTATGGAGTATTATGCCTCCATCAGAAAGGACGAATACCCAACTTTTTTTTTTCCAATTTATTTATTTTCAGAAAAACAGTATTCATTATTTTTTCACCACACTCAGTGTTCCATGCAAGCTGTGCCCTCTATAATACCCACCACCTGGTACCCCAACCTCCCACCCCCCCCGCCACTTCAAACCCCTCAGACTGTTTTTCAGAGTCCATAGTCTCTCATGGTTCACCTCCCCTTCCCATTTACCCAAATTCCCTACTCCTCTCTAACGCCCCTTGTCCTCCATGCTATTTGTTATGCTCCACAAATAAGTGAAACCATATGATAATTGACTCTCTCTGCTTGACTTATTTCACTCAGCATAATCTCTTCCAGTCCCGTCCATGTTGCTACAAAAGTTGGGTATTCATCCTTTCTGATGGAGGCATAATACTCCATAGTGTATATGGACCACATCTTCCTTATCCATTCATCCATTGAAGGGCATCTTGGTTCTTTCCATAGTTTGGTGACTGTGGCCATTGCTGCTATAAACATTGGGGTACAGAATACCCAACTTTTGTAGCAACATGGACGGGACTGGAAGAGATTATGCTGAGTGAAATAAGTCAAGCAGAGAGAGTCAATTATCGTATGGTTTCACTTATTTGTGGAGCATAACAAAAAGCATGGAGGACATGGGGAGTTAGAGAGAAGGGGGTTGGGGTAAATTGGAAGGGGAGGTGAATCACGAGAGACTATGGACTCTGAAAAACAATCTGAGGGGTTTGAAGTGGCAGGGGGATGGGAGGTCGGGGTACCAGGTGGTGGGTATTATAGAGGGCATGGATTGCATGGAGCACTGGGTGTGGTGCCAAAATAATGAATACTGTTTTTATGAAAATAAATAAATTTTAAAAAATTAAAAACTTTACAGAAATGGAGACCCTTTGTGAAAAGATGTCCGGATGTTCTGTCTATAGTTCTAAAGTTGCTCTCAATAGTTGGCTCCTCCAAATCATCATATAACCATTTCAGAAGACAAAGCTGATTTTATCACTTCCCACAATAAGGGTAAATACTACTTCTACAAAACCTCAGCATGTCTCAGATTAGGTAAAAGAAGGGCCAGAATTTATTGAGAATTGGGAGTTTGATTTCAGGTGGGTCTTTCAATGTGGCAACTTGATTAGGAGTGGGTAAATATGATATGACAGCACAAGTTAGATAGATATAACAAACTGAAAATTTTAAAATGAGGGATTGAAAAAATCATAGGGTGTTTTCCACAAAGAGTTAATGGATATTTCAGGAAGTTCCTGTCATGAACAATCTAACCATTTGTTTGGGCAGGACATTCCCAAAAAGGTAAGGGAATGTTGATGAAGTCAGAGGAATTGCAAAGCCATTTTTAAGTGAATTTAGAAAGATTATACTAGCATATTTTGCTGTTTATTATTTATTTTATATAGTTCTTTCTTTTTGTTCTTTTAGAGACAGCAAACATTTTTTTTTTTTTTTTTTTTTTTTTTAGTGACAACCTACCTTTGCTATGGTGAGAGGTAAAAGATGGGAATCAGGGGCCATGTTTGGGGTAGAATGTTAGCGTCAGAGCTGAGGAGTCACCTCTGGGCCCTGAGCATGGTGTTGACTATAATTACCAAAGAGAGGAATGAGATAATGCACTAGGAAGGGGAAACTGGGTATTAGCTCCATTTCTGAGTGGTCAGCTGTTTGGAGATGCCTAGATAGCCAGAGCAGTCTGTTTTATTTTACCAAGAATGGGTCAATTGATTCCCTTACAGTGTGTTTCAGTTGCTAAGGACAAATCATGTTTTTATGTTAGTAATGTCCTTAGTCCATTGTAACTTGACTAGGAACTTTTTCAGAACCCATTTATTCTTTCCTGGCCCTGTCTCCATTCTGAAGTATTGTTTTCAAGTCCCACAGTGGATCACTGACTTCTTTGAACATCTGACCTGATAGGGAGATTGCAGAGGCTCTTCTGAATCTCTCTTACAAATGCTCAGAATTCAGGCCTTAAGAGTACAGAAGCTTGCTTTCTGTATTAGAATTTACTACTACTATGGACCTTTTCATATCCCATCTATCTTACCAGTCTCTATTTCTTTCTTTCCCATTCTAAAATTTTTATTGAGTTATAATTGACATATTAATTGTATTATTTTGGGTGTACAATGTAATGATTATATATATATATATAGCAAAATGATTACCAGAATAAGTTTAGTTAACATCCATTAAGAGAGAGTTACAGTGCTTGCTTCGGCAGCACATATACTAAAAAAAAAAAAAAAAAAAAAAGACACAATTACATCTTTTTCTTCTAATAAGAACTTTTAACATCTACTCTCTTAGCAACTTCCAAATATATGTTATTGTTCGCTATCGCTATAGTCACCATGCTGTACATTATCCCTCCAGATTTACTCTTCTGTAAATGAAAATTCTACCTGTTGATCAACTTCACCCATTTCATCCGCACTAACACCCTACCTCTGGGAACCACAAATCTGTTCTCTGTATTTATGAGGTTTATTTTTTTTTTTAGATTTCATCTATTATATATACATATACATATGTAATATATGAAATGAAATATATATATATATACACATATATATGGATAATATAGTATTTATCTTTCTCCATTTGACTTATTTCTCTAAGCATACTGACCTCAACATCAATCCCTATTGTTGTAAATGGCAGGATCTCAATTTTTATGGATGAATTATATTCCATTACACACACACACACACACCCCTCACATTTTCTTTATCCATTCATCCATTGATGTACACTTAGGTTGTTCCTTCCCATGCCTTGGCTATTGTAAATAATGCTGCAGTGGACATGGGGAGTAAAGGTACCTTTTTAAGGTAGTGATTTTCTTTCTTTCAGATAAATAGTCAGAAGTGGAGTTGCTGTATCATGCGGTACTACTATTTAAATTTTTTGAGGAATAACTGTACTATTTTCTATAGTGGCTGTACCAATTTACGTTCCCAGCAACAGTCCACAAGGGTTCCCTTTTCTCCATATCCTCACCAACACTTGTAATTTTTAGTCTTTTTGGATGATAGCCATTCTAGTAAGTATAAGGTAGTATCTAATTGTGGTGATGATTAATGATTTTGAGAACATTTTCATGTACCTGTTGGCCATTTGTATGTCTTTAGAAAGATGTTTATTCAATTCCTCTCCCCATTTTTAATCATATTATGTGTTTAATATTATTGAGTTTTATTAATTCTTTATATATTCTGGACATTAATCCCTTATCAGACATATGATTTGCAAATATTTTTCCCATTTGGTATGTTATCTTTTCATTTTGTTGATGTTTTTCTATGCTGTGAAAAATCTTTTTAGTTTTATGTAGTCCCAGTTCTTTATTTTTGCTTTGTTGCCCTTGTTTTTGGTCTCAGATCCAAAAAATCATCACCAAGATAAATGTTAATGAGCTTACCAACTATGTTATCTTCTATGAGTTTTAAGGTTTCCGGTCTTACATTCAAGTCTCATACAATTTTGAGTTAATTTTCATTAATGATGTGATATAGTGGTCCTGTTTCATTTTGTTGCGTGGTGTTCAGTTTTCCCAACACCATTTATTGAAGAGACAGTCCTTTCCACATTGTATATCTTGGCTGCTTTGTTGTAAATTAATTAACCATATATGCATGGGTTTATTTGTGTCAGATTTTATGCCAATATCACACTGTTTTCATTACTATAGCTTTGTAATATAGCTCAAAATCAGGAAGTTTAATACCTCCAGTTTTTTTAGTCTTTCTCAAGATTTCTTTGGTTATTTGTAGTCTTTTGTAGTTCTATACAAGATTTAGGATAGTTTGTTCTATTTTTGTGAAAAATATCATTGGAATTTTGATAGGGATTGCATTGAATCTGTGCACATTGGATTATCTGGACATTTAGCAATATTAATTTATTCTAATCCATGAGTATGGCATGTATCTGTATTTGTGTCTCCAATTTCTTGTATCAGTGTCATAATTTCTGATTACAAGTCTTTCACTTCCTTGGTTAAATTTATTCCTGGTATTTGTTTTATTTAAAAACTTTCTTTTAATATAGTTGACAAACAATGTTATATTAGTTGCAGGTTTATAATATAGTGATTTGAGAAGTTATGTGATATGCTATGTTCACCATGAGTATAGCTACATACACCATAAAATGCTATTACAATATCACTGACTATTGACTATATTCCTTATGTTGTGCCCTTTATTCCCATGACTTATTAATTCTATAATGGAAGACAGGCTTCTATTTATTTTGTTCTTTTTAATGCAATTCAAATAGGATTGTTTTCTTAATTTCCCTTTCTGGTAGTTTGTGATTAGAGTATAGAAATAAAACTGATTTTTGGATGTTGATTTTGTATTGTGCAACTTTACTGAATTCACTTATTAGTTCTAAGAGTTTTTTGGTGAATTTTTAGTGTTTTCTCTATATAAGATCTTGTCACTTGCAAATAGATATAATTTTACTTCTTCTCTCTAACTTGGATGTTTTTTATTTCTTTTTCTTGCCTTGTTACTTTGGCTAGTACTTCCAGTACCATATGAAACAAAAGTGATGAAAGTGAGCACACTTGTCATGTTCATGATATGAAGAGAAAAGCTTTCAGCTTCCCATCATTGAGTTTGATGTGTTATGGGCTTGTCATATATAGCCTTTATGTTTCCTCCATACCACTCTGTTGAATATTTTTATCACAAATGATGTTGAATTTTGTTAAATACTTTTTCTGAATTTTTTGAGATGATCATATGTTTTTTGCCCTTTATTTTGTTAAAATAGTGTTTTCACATTGATTTATAGATGCTGAGCCATCCTTGCTTCCCTGGAATAGATCCTACTTGATCATGGAGTACAATCCTTTTTAATATATTGAATTTGGTTTGCTGATATTTTGGTGAGGACTTTTGTGTCTATGTTTATCAGGATTATTGGCTGGTAATTTTCTTTTCTTGTAACATCTCTCCCTGACCAGCTTGGGTATCAGGGTAATGCCAACCTCATAAAATGAGTTTGGAAGTATTTGTTCCTTTTCTATTTTTTGGAAGAGTTTGGAAAGGATTAACATTAGTTTTTCTTTAAATGTTTGGTAGGATTAAACAGTAAAGTCATGTGGTTTTGGATTTTTATTTGTTGGAGATTTGGATTATTGATTCAAGCTCCTTACTAGTAATTGGATTATTCAATTTTCTATTTCTTCCTTGTTGAGTCTTGTTAGGTCGTATATTTCTAGGAATTTATCCATTTCTTCTAGATTGTCCAATTTGTTGGTGTAAAATCAGCTACAGTAGTCATTTATAATGCTTTGTATTTCTGTGGTATCAGTTGTAACATCACAAAGTCATTTTAATGTACACAGTATCAGGCTAAGTATCAGGGTGAATGGTTTTGGTTTTTATAGCCCTTTAGAGAAGTGGGAGATTGAAGTTGGTCTTTTTTCCCTCCATATCCTCAGAGACTTGACCATTCCAAAATACAGTTCAGTGCTTCTTTTTTTCTTCTTACTCTAACCCAGAGTCTATCATTACAATATATCAATGGAATATGTTGAAAGAGCATTGAATTTTTGGGAGTCAGTAATACTGGTTTCAAGTCTTGGCTCTGTTGCTAACATACCATGTTACTTTGGGAAGCATAATATACTTTTTGAGACTCAGTTCATTTGCAATCCAACTCAGACATGTAAAAATTTTAAGTTGGATAGCAAAATCCTTAATGTCCATTCTAGCACTGATACTCTATAACACTGACTCTATTATTATTTGTATAAAAATGAGAGTCAAGCGCTGAATTTAAAGCTAAAAAAATTCAATTGGTTTATACCATGATTTTGAAAAGGCTTAGTGACACACAAGCTTCTCTGCTACTAAAGCTAATCATCTTTGCCAGATGGAAATTCTAGAAACAATACACAGGGAAAAAGTTGTCTCTAAAAAGTAGCCATTGAAAAACCACAAAGAGGGTGCATGGGTAGCTCACTGAGTTAAGCATCTGACTTCAGCTTGGGTCATGATCTTAGGGTCCTGAAATTGAGCCCTATGTTGGGCTGCCTACTCAGTGCAGTGTCTGCTTGTCCCACCCCTCAGCTTGACCCACCACTTGTACTCTCTCTCTCAGGTAAATAGAACATTTTCTAAAAAAAAAAAAAAAAAAGGAATGGTGACAAGGTCAAACAATTTAAACAGGATGGACATTTACCAATAGGCCTTTTAGATGTGGTAGTTCTAATGCTTAATTAAACCAAATAGCTTGGAGAAGAGGCAAAATGAAGAATAAACTATTCAAATTTATTCTGTAGAAAAATTAATTATCCAGAAAAACATCCATGTTATACTGTCATTTGAAAAAATCTGGTAATAAGACAATAAGTGGTTTATATTTATAGTTTATCTAAAAATATTTAGATATTTTTTGGAATAAAAGACAAAGAACAAGAGACAAAATATATATTACAATAATTATATTAGTTTTAATTTCTTCTTTAGTTTTTCTACATTTTTCAATTTTCTACAGTGAACACAAAGTGAATTCTTATTCATATAAACCAATGTATGTTATGAATATATTGACATATGAATAAAAATTTATTTCAGTTGTATGTGGAAGCTAAAGAACAAAGTAAATGAATAATAAAAAAAAAACAGAATCAGACCTATAAATATAAAGAACAAACTGATGGTTATCAAAGGGGAAGGGGTGAGAGGATGAGCAAAATGTTGATGGGGAGGTAAGAGATACTGGTTTCCAGTTATGAAATGAATTAGTCACAGGAATAAGGGCACAGCATAGGGAATATAATCAATAATTTTGTAATATCACTGTATGGTGACAGATGGTAGCTATGCTTGTGTTGAGTCTAGCATAACATACAGAGAATTTGAATCATTATGTTGTACACCTGAAACTAATGTAATGTTATGTGTCAACATTACTCAAATTTTTTTTCTTTTTTTATGTTATGTTAGTCACCATACAGTACTTCATTAGTTTTTGATGTAGTGTTCAAATTGTTTGCATGTAATACCCAGTGCTCATTGCAATACATGCCCCCCTTAATGCCCATCATTCTCAGGAACACATGAGAATGCCCACTACCTCCACTATTGTTCAATATAGTGTTAGAAGTTCTAGCATTGGCAATCAGAACACAAAAGGAAATGAAAGGTATTCAAATTGACAAAAAAGAAGTCAAGCTTTCTCTCTTCACAGATGACATGATATTTTTGTGGAAATCCAAAAGACTCCCACCCGAAATTACTAGAACTCATACAGCAATCTGGTAATGTGGCCAGATACAAAATAAATGAACAGAAAGATACAAAGGATACAAAGTAAATGAACAGAAATCAGTTGCTTTTCTATGCACTAACAATGTAACTATAGGAAGATAAATTAGGGAATCTATTTAATATACAATAGCACCAAAAACCGTAAGATACCTAGGAATAAATATAACCAATGAGGTAAAGGATCTGTACTCTAGAAACTACATAACACATATGAAAGAAGTTGAAGAAGACACATAAAGATGGAAAAATATTCCATGCTCATGAATTGGAAGAATACACATTGTTAAAATGTCTGTGCTGTCCAGAGCAATCTATATTTTCAATGCTGTCCTGATCAAAATACCAATAGCATTTTTCAAAGTGCTGGAACAAATAATCCTAAAATTTGTACGGAACCATAGGAGTCTCTGAATTGCCAAGGAAATGCTGAAAAAGAAAATCAAAGCTGGGGGCATCCTGTTGCCTGATTTTATTCTATGTTACAAAGCTGTGATCACCAAGACAAGATGGTACTGGCACAAAAAGAGAAACATAGATCACTGGAAGAGCCCAGAAATGGTCCCTCAACTCTATTGACAACTCATCTTTGACAAATCAGGAAAAAATATTCAATGGAAAAATCTCTTCAATAAATGGTGCTGGGAAAATTGGACAACTATATACAGAAGAGTGAAACTGGACTATTCTCTTATACCACACACAAAGACAAATTCAAAATGGATGAAAGACATCAGTGTGAGACAGAAATCCATCGAAGTCCTAGAGGAGAACATAAACAGTAACCTCTTTGACATCATCCACAGCATCTTCTTGCTAGATAGTCTCCAGAGGCAAGGGAAACAAAAGCAAAAATGAACTTTGGGGACTTCATCAAGATAAAAAGCTTTTGCACAGCAAAGGAAATAGTCCACAAAACTAAGAGGCAACCCACAGAATGGGAGAAGATATATGCAAATGACTCTACAGATAAAGGGCTGGTATCCAAGATCTATAAAGAACTTCACAAACTCAACACTCCAAAGAACAAATAATGCAGGAAACACTCCAAACACTCAAACAAACAAACAAACAAACAAAAAACAAAAAAGATAGGAAACAACAAATGTTGGAGAGGTTGTGGAGAAAGGGGAAAACTCTTACACTGTTGGTGGGAATACAAGCTGATATAGCTACTCTGGAAAACAGTGTGGAGGTTCCTCACAAAGTTAAAAATAGAGCTACACTATGACCCAGCAGTTGAGCTACCAGATATTTACACCAAAGGTACAGATAGTGAAAAGAAGGGGCACATGCACCCCAATGTTCATAGCAGCAATGTCCACAATAGCCAAACTGTGGAAGGAGCCGAAATGTCCTTCAATAGATGAATGGTTAAAGAAGAGTGGTACATATATACAATGGAATATTATTCAGCTATCAGAAAGGATGAATATATACCATTTTCATCAACATAGATGGACCTGGAGGGTATTATGCTAAGTGAAGTAAGTCAAGCAAAGAAAGACAATTATCATATGTTTTCACTCATATGTAGAACATGGGAAGTAGCACAGAGGACCATAGGGGAAGGGAGGGAAAAATGAAGGGGGAGAAATCAAAGAGGAAGATGAACCATGAGAGACTGAACTCTGGTTAACAAACTGAGGTTTTCAGAGAGGAGGGGGTGGGGGGATGGGGTAGCCAGGTAATACGTATTAAGTAGGGCACATGTTGTGATGAGCACTGGGTGTTATATGCAATTAATGAATTGTTGGACATTGCATTAAAAACCAATGTGTACTATATGGTGGCTAACTGAACATAATAAAAATTTTAAAAAATTACAAAGAAGGAAAAATGCTTAGCATTTTGAATGATAATCATTAAGAACTGAATTAAAAGTAGTAATTATTTCATCAAACACTGCAGTGGATGCACATGTTGGATTATCCACAAACAGAAATACACAAAAATATAGCAGAGATTAGGTAACTAATTCAGATCAATGTAGCTCATGTATCTGCTGAAGACTGACTCAACCTAAGTCCTCAAAAAATTGTCAAATATGGGTATGGTCTACTAAAGGCACCGTGCTCTTGATGTCAGTTTTGCTGTCTACAGTACGGTAAGACAACTGGCACAAGAATTTGACAATGACCTTTTATTTAAGTAATGAAATGTTTTTCCACAGCATTAATTTTAATTAATGATAGATTATTCTATCATATTGATACATATCTATCTTTGTTTAATCAAAATCTTGGACTTCTGGTTATTTGTAATGTTTCACTCTGACAGAAACTGATAGATCTGCATCAATATCCATCCTCCTTTTACTTATTAATTGAACCCTTAACTTAAGCTTAGTTCATGGCTGCTGCATTTAAAAACTACCTTTCCCATACTCTTTTGTAGCTTTGGCCTTGTGATTATATTTTGGCCAGTGGGATGTGAGTAGAAGTGGTATATTCCACTTCTAATTTTTACCCCTAAAAATGAATTAGTGCTCCATGCTCTTGTAACTTTCTTACTTTCGTGGCTGAAAGATAATGAGAACTAAAAGAGTAGCTTTGGTTCAAGAGATTAAAACTCTAAGATTAGAAGTGCTCTTTGTCCAGTCCTGGACTACTTGCTTTGCCAAAAAAAAAAGTCTACTTGTGCCATATATTTAGGAAGGGGAGTTTCTTCTTGTTATATAACCTATAACTGAAATAACTTCTTAAGCAATGCTTTGATTATTGCTTTTATATCGGTGAACTTGTAACTACTTCTGTAGGACAAATTCTTAGTAATAATAATTTTTACTCAAATACTATATATATTTTGAGGCCTCTGTGACATATTTTGAAATAACTCAGCCACAATGTGTAAGTGCCAATTTTCCTGTGCCTACACTTACTCTAGTTATTGTTATTTTTGTTTTTATCATTGTCAGTTGAGAGGAGAAAAATATACTATTTTAATTTGTGTTTACTTGACTACTTGTGAAGTTGAAAGTTTTCCTTTCTTGAAATATTTTTTAAAAATTTTGAGACTTTTAAACCATTTTTTTACTGCCTTGCATGTCATTTGATTCATTTTGATTTTTTTGTTTCAAGTTTTTATTTAAGTTCCAGTTAGTTAACATATAGTATACTATTCGTTTCAGGACTAGAATTTACTGATTCATCACTTATATATAACATCCAGTATTCATCACAACAAGTGCCCTATTTAATATCCATCACCCATTTAATCCATCCCACCACCCACCTCCCCTCCAGCAACCCTCAGTTTTTTCTGTATGGTTAAGACTCTGTTTTATGGTTTGGTTTGCCTCTCTCTCATTTTTCCCCCATGCTTGTTTCATTTCATAAATTGCACATATGAGTGAAATCATTTGGTATTTGTCTCTCTCTGACTGATTTATGTCCCATATGTCAGCCATAATGCACTCTACATGTCATAATACATACATGATACATGTTATTACAAATGGAAAGATTTCATTCGTTTTGATGTCTGAGTGATATTCCCTTATAGATATATACCACACTTCTTTATCCATTCACCAGTTGATGGACAGTTGGGTTCTTTTCATAGACTGGCTATTGTTGATAATAGTGCTATAAATATTGGGGTGCATATATCCCTTCTAATCAGTATGTTTGTACCCTTTGAATAAATAATAAGTAATAATAAGTAGTGTAATTATTGGATCATGGATAGTTCTATTTTTTTAACTTTTGGAGGAACCTCAATACTGTTTTCCAGAGTGTCTGTACCAGTTTTCATTGCCACCAACAGTGTAAGAGTGTTCCCCTTCACTCACATCCTCACCAACATCTGTCATTTCCTGAGTTGTTAATTTCAACCATTCTTGCAAGTGAGATGATATCTCATTTTCATTTATTTGTATTTTGTATTTATTTTTCTTTCTTGGGGGAGAGACAGAGGGAGAGGGAGAGAGGGAGAATCCCAGTCAGGGCATGGAGCCTGATATGGCACTCAATCTCAGAAACCTGAGATCATGACCTGAACCAAAATCAAGACTTGGACACAACTGACTAGGCCAGGCAGGCACCTCTGATATCTAATTTATTTAAAAATATACAGGGGGAAAAAAAGACAGTCTCTTCAATAAATGGTGCTGGGAAAATTAGAAAGTTATGTCTAGAAGAATGAAACTCGACAATTCTCTTACACCATACACAAAGATAAATTCAAAGTGGATAAAAGTCCTCAACATGAGTCAGGAATCCATCAGAATCCTAGAAGAGAACATAGACAGTAACCTCTTCGACATTGGCCACAACAACTTCAAGATATGTCTCCAAAGGCAAAGGAAACAAAAGCTAAAATGAACTTTTGGGACTTCATCAAGATCAAAAGCTTCTGCACAGGTAAGGAAACATTCAACAAAACAGAGAGGCAACCCACGGAATGGGAGAAGATATTTGCAAATGACAGTACAGACAAATGGCTGATATCCAAGATCTATAAAGAACTCCTCAAACTCAACATACACAAACAGATAATCTTGTCAAAAAATGGGCAGAAGACATGAACAGACACTTCCCCAATGAAGACATACAAATGGCTAACAGACACATGAAAACATGTTCATCATCACTAGCCATCAGATTCAAATCAAAACCACATTGAGATACCACCTTACACCAATTAGGATGGCCAAAATTAGCAAGACAGGAAACAATGCGTGTTGGAGAGGATGTGGAGAAAGGGGAACCTTCTTCCACTGTTGGTGGGAATGCAAGTTGGTGCATCCACTTTGGAGAACAGTGTGGAGATTCCTTAAGAAAGTAAAAATAGAGCTTCCCTATGACCCTGCAAATGCACTACTGGATATTTACCCCAACGATACAGATGTAGTACAAAGAAGGGTCATCTATACCCCAATGTTCATAGCAGCAATGGCCACAGTCACCAAACTGTGGAAAGAACCAAGATGACCTTCAGCAGATGAATGGATAAGGAAAATGTGGTCCAACTATACTATGGAGTGTTATGCCTCCATCAGAAAGGATGAATACCCAACTTTTGTATCAACATGGACAGGACTGAAAGAGATTATGCTGAGTGAAATAAGTCAAGCAGAGAGTCAATTTATCATATGGTTTCCACTTACTTGTGGAGCATAAGGAAAAATACAGATTACATAGGGAGAGGGACAGGAGAAGTGAGTTGGGGGAAATTTGAGGGGGAGATGAATCATGAGAGGCTGTGGACTCTGAAAAATAATCTTAGGCTTTTGGAGGGGTGGGGTTGGGTGGTTGGGTGAGCCTGGTGGTGGGTATTATGGAGGGCACGTACTACAAGGGCACTGGGTGTGGTGCATAAACAATGAATTCTGTAACACTGAAAAGAAATTTAAAAAATAAAATTTTAAAAAGATAAAGTTTTTTTATAACTTAAAGATATTAACTCTTCATTTCAGTTCTATCTTGAAAATACTTCCCCAGATTGTCATTTACCTGTAATGTTTGTTTAGGATTTTAGTGTTAATAAAACCCAAAAATCTACCAGTGCTTGTCTTTATAATTAGACCCACTGTAATCATGATCCCACAGCCCAAGATTATTAATTATTTACAATACTGTTATAGTGTGATTTCAGTTTTAATGATTAAATCTTTAATCCATATGAAATTGGTTTTTTGAAATTTACATTGTAACTTTTATTTACCATATGCATTTGAACAATTATCTAAACCTCTTTTTAAAAATTTATTTATTTATTTATTTATTTCAGCATAACAGTATTCATTGCTTTTGCACCACACCCAGTGCTCCATGATCTAACTTTGTCTTTAGTGTTATTTTTATGGATGGGTAGTCAGGTTTTCCCTACCATTTATACCACTGCTACTCAACAGTGAATAGTATCTTCCTACAAATGTGAATTTATAAATGTGTATATACTTTTTTGTATGTCACAACGACTAGGTAGTGCTTCTGACAATTAGAATCTAGGGACGAAGGATGTCATGTATCCTGCAGTATGTGTGAGAAAGCTGCAGAATAAAGAATTGTCCTACCAAAATACAAAAAATATCCCATTGAGAAATGCAGATGTATTCTTGTCCTGGTGATTATAACTGCCAACTTTATCATAGAATAAATTTGCAAAGATTATATATATGCATATGTATGTAATCTGTTTTGTGTCGTCTACTACCTCTATATTTTAAGTGATCTTTGTTTAGTAACACTGAATTATTTCATTACATTATTCTCCCTTTGTCAAAAAATCCAAAGAAGGCTACCTTCTTCAAGTATTCTTTAAAAGGAATACTTTAGTCAAATTCTGTCTTTTCACTTACATAATTTTACATGTTGTTTCAAATGTACCCTGTAAAGAACAAATTTTTTTAATATGTTATGTTATGTTATGTTAGCCACTATACAGTACATCATTAGTTTTTTTTTAATATATTTTTTTCAATTTATTTTCAGAAAAACAGTATTCATTATTTTTTCACCACACCCAGTGCTCCATGCAAGCTGTGCCCTCTATAATACCCACCACCTGGTACCCCAACCTCCCACCCCCCCCGCCACTGCAAACCCCTCAGATTGTTTTTCAGAGTCCATTTTTGATACAATGTTCCATGATTCGTTATTTGGGTATAACACCCAGTGCTCCATGCAACCCATGCCCTTCTAAATACCCATCACCTGGGTCACCCATTCCCCCACGACCCATCCTTCTAAAAACCTCAGTTTGTTTCTCAGAGTCCAAAGTCTTTCATGGTTCTTCTCTCACTCTTATTTCTCCCAATTGATTTTCTGCTTCCTTCTCCTAAGGAAGCATGCTATTCCTTATGTTCCACAAATAAGTGAAACCATATGATAATTGACTTTCTCTGCTTGACTTATTTCACTCAGCATAATCTCTTCCAGTCCCATCCATGTTGATGCAAAGGTTGGGTATTCATCCTTTCTGAAAGCAGAGTAATATTCCATCATATATATGGACCACATCTTCTTGATCTATTCATCTGTTGAAGGGCATCTCAGCTCTTTCCACAGTTTGGCTATAGTGGACATTTTTCCTATGAACATTGGGCTGCACATGGCCCTTCTTTTCATTACATCTATATCTTTGGGGTGAATACTCAGTAGTGCAATTGCTGGGTCATAGGGTAGCTCTATTTTTAACACTTTGAGGAACCTGCACACTATTTTCCAAAGTGGATGTACCAGCTTGCATTCCCACCAACAATGGAAGAGGGTTCCCCTTTCTCTGTTAGAAAGGCAAAAATCAACAAGGTAAGAAAGAACAAATATTTTAATTTTGTTTTTATAATTTATATAAAAGTCAGTGTCTTTTAAATAATTTTTTTATTTTTTATTTTGATTAATATTTTTATTTATTATATTTATTTTATTATTAGTCCCAGGGGTACAGGTCTCTGAATCACCAGGTACACACTTCACAGCACTCACCATAGCACATACCTTCCCCAATGTCAATAAACCCACCACCTTCTCCCGACCCCCCCTCCCCTGGCAACCCTCAGTTTGTTTTGTGAGATTAAGAGTCTCTTATGGTTTGTCTCCCTCATGATCCCATCTTGTTTCATTTATTCTTTTCTTACCCCCCCCCAAGCTCTCCATGTTGCATCTCCACTTCCTCATATCAGGGAGATCATATGATAGTTGTCTTTC
This sequence comes from Neogale vison, assembly GCF_020171115.1. Classification (NCBI taxonomy): domain Eukaryota; kingdom Metazoa; phylum Chordata; class Mammalia; order Carnivora; family Mustelidae; genus Neogale; species Neogale vison. The sequence goes on from NC_058105.1 coordinate 22,065,774, forward strand.
TCTGATTGACTTATTTCACTAAGCATAATACCCTCTAGTTCCATCCACATCATTGCAAATGGCAAGATTTCATTTCTTTTGATGGCTGCATAGTATTCCATTGTACATATATACTACACCTTCTTTATCCATTCATCTGTCAGTGGACATCTAGGTTCTTTCCATAGTTTGGCTATTGTGAACATTGTTACTATAAACATTTGGGTGCACACACCCCTTCGGATCACTACCTTTGTATCTTTAGGGTAAATACCCAGTAGTGCAATTGTTGGGTCATAGTGTAGCTCTATTTTCAACTTTTTGAGGAACTTCCATGCTGTTTTCAAGAGCAGCTGTACCAGCTTGGATTCCCACCAACAGTGTAGGAGGGTTTGCCTTTCTCCTCATCCTTGTCAGCATCTGTCATTTCCTGACTTCTTAATTTTAGACATTCTGATTGGTGTGAGGTGGTATCTCATTGTGGTTTTGATTTGTATTTCCCTGATGCCGAGTGATGTGGAGCACTTTTTCATGTGTCTGTTGGCCATTGGATGTCTTCCTTGCAGAAATGTCTGTTCATGTCCTCTGCCCATTTATTGATTGGACTATTTGTTCTTTGGGTGTTGAGTTTGAGAAGTTCTTTATAGATTTTGGATACTAGCCCTTTACATGATATGTTGTTTGCAAATATCTTCTCCCATTCTGACAGTTGTCTTTTGGTTTTGTTAACTGTTTCCTTTGCTGTGCAAAAGTTTTTGATGTTGATGAAGTCCCAATAGTTCATTTTTGCCCTTGCTTCCCTTGTCTTTGGCGATGTTCCTAGGAAGAAGTTGCTGTGGCTGAGGTCGAAGAGGTTGCTGTCTGTGTTCTCCTCAAGGATTTTGATGGAGTCCTTTCTCACATTGAGGTCCTTCATCCATTTCGAGTCTATTTTCATGTATGGTGTAAGGAAATGGTCCAGTTTCATTCTTCTGCATGTGGCTGTCCAATTTTCCCAACACCATTTGTTGAAGAGGCTGTCTTTTTTCCATTGTACCTTCTTTCCTGCTTTGTTGAAGATTAGTTGACCATAGAGTTGAAGGTCTATTTCTGGGTTTCTATTCTGTTCCATTGATCTATGTATCTGTTTTTGTGCCAGTAGCATACTGTCTTGATGATGACAGTTTTGTAATAGAGCTTGAAGTCCGGAACTGTGATGCCACCAACTTTGGGTTTTTCAATAATCTGGCTATTTGAGGTCTATTCTGGTTCCATATAAATTTTAGGATTATTGGTTCCATTTCTTTGACAAAAATGGATGGTATTTTGATAGGGATTGCATTAAATGTGTAGATTGCTTTAGGTAGCATAGACATTTCCACAATATTTGTTTTTCCAATCCATGAGCATGGAATGTTATTCCATTTCTTTGTGTCTTCCTCAATTTCTTTCATGAGTACTTTATAGTTTTCTGAGAATAGATTCTTTGCCTCTTTGGTTAGGTTTATTCCTAGGTATCTTATGGTTTTGAGTGTAATTGTAAATGGTATTGACTCCTTAATTTCTCTTTCTTCTGTCTTGTTGTTGGTGTAAAGAAATGCATAAAGTCAGTGTCTTTTATAAGGAATTACTTTGGTAACATATTTTTAAAAAATTTTACTCATTTTAATTTTTTCCATTTTATTTTATTTTATTTTATTTCTTTTCATTGTTCCAAAATTCATTGCTTATGTACCACACCCAGTGCTCCATGCAATACATTCCCTCCATAATACCCACCACTAGGCTCACCCAACCCTCATCCCCTCCCCTCCAAAACCCTCAGTTTGTTTCTCAGAGTCCGTAGTCTCTTTGGTAACATATTTGTTTCAACTTCTAATACAGTCAGACTTTTTTTTAAGATTTTATTTATTTATTTGACAGACAGAGATCACAAGTAGGCAGAGAGAGAGGAGGAAGCAGGCTCCCTGCTGAGCAGAGAGCTCGATCCCAGGACCCTGGGATCATGACCTGAGCTGAAGGCAGAGGCTTTAACCCCCTGAGCCACCCAGGAACCCCAAATATTGTCAGATTTTTTAATGTTTACTTATTTTTCTCTTTTTTTTTCAATTTGTTTATTTTCAGAAAAACATTATTCATTATTTTTTCACCACACCCAGTGCTCCATGCAAGCCGTGCCCTCTATAATACTCACCACCTGGTACCCCAACCTCCCACCCCCCCGCTTCTCTTATTTGATAATATAAGCATTCCTTTTTGGTTGCTTTATATTTAAGAATTTGGAAGTTATATATTCTATTTTTATTGTGATAGTTAAAACTTATTGTGATAAGAAAAAAACATTAAATGTATAGCTAATATAGTCTAATTAATAGCATATTTTAAAAATGTATTTTTATTTATCGATTTGGAATAAATTTTTGAAATGGAAATGGTGTTTCTTTTATGCACAATTGGTGGGGGTATATGATCTTTGAAAGTTGATATAACAGTATCCAACAATATAAATGTACACACCCTTTGCTTTGTCCATGTCTATAATTCTGTTTTTTCTCCAATTTTTAATGAAAACATTCTGTGGCCTATGAAGAAATGATCAAGGATTTTAAATCTCACCTTACACCAGTGAGAATGGCCAAAATTAACAAAACAGGAAACAACATGTGTTGGAGAGGATGTGGAGAAAGGGGAACCCTCTTCCACTGTTGGTGGGAATGCAAGTTGGTGCAGCCTCTTTGGAGAACAGTGTGGAGATTCCTCAAGAAATTAAAAATAGAACTTCCCTATGACCCTGCAATTGCACTCCTGGGTATTTACCCCAAAGACACAGATGTAGTGAAAAGAAGGGCCATCTGTACCCCAATGTTTATAGCAGCAATGGCCACAGTCGCCAAACTATGGAAAGAACCAAGATGCCCTTCAACAGATGAATGGATAAGGAAGATGTGGTCCATATACACTATGGAGTATTATGCCTCCATCAGAAAGGATGAATACCCAACTTTTGTATCAGCATGGACGGGACTGGAAGAGATTATGCTGAGTGAAATAAGTCAAGCAGAGAGAGTCAATTATCATATGGTTTCACTTATTTGTGGAGCATAACAAATAGCATGGAGGACAAGGGGTGTTAAAGAAGTGAAGGGAGTTGGGGTAAATTAGAAGGGGAGGTGAATCATGAGAGACTATGGACTCTGAAAAGCAATCTGAGGGGTTTGAAGTGGCGGGGGGTGGGAGGTCAGGGTACCAGGTGGTGGGTGTTATAGAGGGCTCAGATTGCATGGAGCACTGGGTGTGGTGCCAAAATAATGAATACTGTTTTTCTGAAAATAAATAAATCAATTTAATAAAAAATAAATAAATAAATTCAATTTAAAACAAAAAAATAAAATCTCACTTTCATTCAGGAGACTATAAATAATTTTATCTTTCCTATAGTAAGGCTGGGATTTTTAATGGTAACTTAGAATGTTTTTAAGCAACAGAACTGGTTATTTGTAATTTCACATAAATTTTTAGGATTGAGGTCAAATTTTATAAAACTTCTATCAAGTTTTTTTTTTTCTTATATGACCCATTAGATTTCAGTTAATTTTCCACAGACTAGCTTCTAGTTCCCATGCTTTTAAAACCTTGCTTCTTTTCCACTTCTGAGGACAGATGCTGGAGAGCAGGGGCATGTAATCTGTGCTCTTTTATGCTATGATGTCATGTAATCTGTGTCATGTAATCTGTGCTCTTTTATGCTATGGCACCATGAATACTGGCATAATAGGTAACACAAGTATTCCTGGAAGACATTCCTACACTGGAATGTCTTACTAACACTTACTAACTATTCCTACACTGGAATGGTTACTAACAACTATACATGGTAATAACAGTGAACAATAGTATATATGACTGTGTATAACATATTATTGTATTACAGTATTTGTGATACAAATTTATATGTAGTAAAGATCATATGTCCCAGTAAACTGAAACAAAATATATCCCCAACTCAGTTTTCCTTTAGGTGACTCCCCTAAATGCCGATGGTTACTTCAATGTCACTGACAGAAGGGGAATTTTTACAAAAGACATATTGAAAAGGACAGTAACTTTAGCTAAAATATCTTATTTTTGCTTCCCCCCCCCAAAAAAAATCGTAAGACCTGATAAACATATTGCTAGGGACTATTCCTCCTAGTGTCTTGGGAGGAGTCTGGGCATATGAAAGGACTTAAAGCTCAATTGCTTGAGGTTCATTATAAATCTGTCTCTGATAATCAGAAAAAATGAAATAGTTCATACTCTTTAAACAACTACTGATACTCTTCATTTTCCTGGGTTCTGTACTTGCTATCTGTTTTACAGCATACCATTCACATTCTCAAATTCATCAAGTTGATTCATATCCTGATTAACTAGGGTTATTTTTTAGGCAGAATAATTAGGCAGTATACTTTCTCATCCTTGACTATCTGAATATTTGTATTTCTGCTGTCCTGTCTGATTCCTATGCCTATTGATTGGGGCATTTAGCCCATTTACATTCAGGGTAACTATTAAGAGATATGAATTTAGTACTATTGTATTGCCTGTAAGGTGACTGTTACTGTATCTTGTCTATGTTCCTTTCTGGTCTATGTTACATTTAGGCTCTCTCTTTGCTTAGAGGACCTCGTTCCATATTTCCTGTAGGGCTAGTTTGGTTTTTGCCAATTCTTTTAGTTTTTGTTTTTCCTGGAAGCTTTTTCTCTCTCCCTCTATTTTGAATGACAGTCTAGCCAGATATAATATTCTTGGGTGCATATTTTTCTCATTTAGTGCTCTGAATATATCATGCCAGTCCTTTCTAGCCTGCCAGGTCTCTGCGGATAGTTGTTCCACCAGTCCAATATTTCTACCGTTAGATGGTACAGACCTCTTGTCCTGAGCTGCTTTCAGGATTTTCTCATTGTCTCTGAGACTTGTAAGTTTTACTATTAGATGAATGAATGTGGACCTATTTTTATTGATTTTGAGGACGATTCTCTGTGCCTCCTGGATTCTCATGCTTGTTCCCTTAGCCAAATTTGGGAAATTATCTTTTATTATTTGCTTCAGTATACCTTCTGCCTGTATCTCTCTTCCTCTTCTGGTATCCCAATTATTCTAATATTGTTTAATCTTATTTTTAAGACTTTATTTATTTGACAGAGAGAGACACAGTGAGAGAGGGAACACAAGTAGGGAGAGTGGGAGAGGGAGAAGCAGCCTTCTGCTAAGCAGGGAGCTTGATGTGGGGCTCAATCCTATGACCCCAGGATCATAACCTGAGCTGAAGGCAGCTTCTTAATGACTGAGCCACCCATGTCCCCCTAATATTGTTTCTTCTTATGGTACACTTATCTCTTGAATTCTCCCCTACTGGTCCAGTAGTTGTTTGTCTCTCTTTTGCTCAGCTTCTTTATTCTCCATCATTTGGTCTTCTATATCACTAATTCTCTCTTCTGCCTCCTTTATCCCAGCAGTAAGAGCAAGAGCCTTCACTTTTAATGGCACCTCATTAATACCTTTTTTTTATTTCAGCTTGGTTAGATTTTAGTTCTTTTATTTTTCCAGAAAGGGATTTTTTTTCTTCAGAAAGGGAGTCTCTAATATCTTCCTTTTTTTTTGAGCCCAGTTAGCACATTAATAACCATCATTCTGAACTCTAGTTCTGACATATTACTAATGTCCATATTCATTAGGTCCCTAGCCATCGGTACTGGATCTTGTTTTTTTTTTTTTTTTTTTTTTTTTTGTAGTGAGTTTTTCCACCTCGTCATTTTACCCAGATAAGAATAGAGGAATGAGAGAACAAAATACTAAAAGGGTTGCAAAGACCCCAGAAAAATATACACTAACCAAATCAGAAGAGATCAGATACTGGGAGGAGAAGAAAGGAGGGGAAAATTAAAAAAAAATAAAAAAATTTTATATATATACATATATATATATATATATATGTGTGTGTGTGTGTGTGTGTGTGTGTGTGTGTGTGTGTGTGTGTATAAAATTAGACTGGTGAGTAGAACAGAGCCACCCACTTGATTTTGGATATATTTTGGTTTCTTAGAAGAAACTACCTCCCAAAAATTTAAAGAAAGAAAAGCTTATATACATACAAAAATAAGGGTAAGCACAATGGAGGGATGGAATATGACCGTATAGATGAAAATTTAAAAAACGATTCTATAAAATGAATTGATAACATAAGTTGCTTGGAAAAAGGAAGAAAAAAAGAGGAGAGAATGTGATCAGGCTGGACACTAGAACAAAGCTATGTGCTAGATTTAGGGTATATTTTGATCTATTAGAAGAAATTGTATACCAAAATTTTAAAGGAAAGAAAACCTATATGTATACAAAAAATAAGGTTAAATACAATGAAGGTTAAAATATATCTATAACAATGAAATTTTTAAAAGATTTTTTAAAAAAATGTATTGATAAAATAGTTAAAAAATGTTTAAAGAGGAAAGAGGAAAAGTTAAAAAAATAGAGTAAGAAAACAATAAAATTTAAAAAAATTAACATTGAAAGACTTAAGGATCATGGGAAAAAAGCCATGAAGTCTATGTGTTGCTTTCCCCCAGCTCTGGAGTTTCACAGTTCTCATTGATTTGTGAACTTTGTCTTGGCGGGATGTTCTTGCTGATATTTTGGGGAAGGTGCCTGTTGCAGTGATCCTCAAATAGCTTTGCCTGAAGTGGAATTGCACCACCCTTGCCAGGGGCCAGACTAAGTAATCTGCTTGGCTTCACTCTTGGTAGCGTTTGTTCCCTAAACATTTTCCATAGAACTTTGGAGGATGGGAATGAAAATGGCAGCCTCCCAGTCTCTGGCCCCATAGGAGCCAAGAATTCAGCCCCCCTATTCAGTGCACTCTCAGAGAAAAGCAGTCAATCCCTCCCATCTACTGTATCTCCGGCTGCACTCTGTGCTCACCCAGTCTGTGACCAAGGATTTCTATCTCTGGCACATGACCCCATTTGGAGTCTCCAAACCCAGAAGATTCTTCCTGCATGCTCCCGTGCCCTCCCATGTTGCTCCTCCTGGAGGAGGAAGGAGGGGATCCACACAGGAGTGGATCTGCCACTTGTGGGGTTCCTGCTTGCAGAGCAGTGGCCTGACTGTGCCTTGGATCATGGTCTAAGGTAACCTCAGGCTAAAAGTACACTCCTCTGCTCTGTCTCTGTAGCTGGCTTCCCTGCTCCAATACCTAGGAACTCTGCCGTACTCAGACACCCCCAGTCTTTCTGTGACCCCATGGGTCCTGAGACCACACTGTCCCTGCAAGTCTCTATCCCTGCTTAACCTCTAGAGCAATGTCCCTCAGTGGAGCAGACTTCTGAAAGTTCTGGTTTTGTGCTCCACTGCTCTCTCACTTTCCAGGATCTTGTCCCTCCCCCTGAGGTCTAACTTCCCATTGCTTGGGCTTCACTTCTCCACACGTCATACCTTCCAGAAAGTAGTCAACTTTCTGTTTCTAGAATTTCTGCTCTTCTTCTCTTCTATCTCCTGTTGAGTTTGTAGGTGTTCAGAATGGTTTGATAACTATCTAGCTGAACTCCTGAGACCTAATGGTATTCAGTTTCCTACTCCTCCACTATTCTTTCTTCCTCTTCTTTTCATTAATGTTAAAAAGTTATTCCTAGGCATGGATTTGCTCAGCAAATCCTTCCTTTCTACAAACTGTTTTTAAATGATTTTTTTCTTAACCTGCTGTATCTTTCTTGGAATTTCATATATACATATATATGAAAATGTTAGGTTGGTTAATAAAATACAGTAGAATTATTTAATTGAGCTTTAGGGTTTTGAATCAGGAAAACCTCTTTTTGAGTCCCAGCTCTGCTATTTGCTGGCTATGTACTTTGGGAAAGTTATGTAAATTTCTTATGCCTCCATTTCCTATCAATAAAGTAATCATCATCATCATATCTACCTCATAGCACTGAGAGAAGTAAATGGGTCATAACATGTAACATATTTGTAACAGCTTCTAGCATATAATAAGCACTCAGTAAAATTTTTAGGTATTTTTAGTTATTTCTATCAATCACATTTTAAGTTAAATAAGCGTTATTCGTCTCCATTAAATCTTCCATGATTTTATTTTTTTTTGTAGTCACTCTCTGCCATTTTAAAATATATTTTATAGCTGTATAACACATTATATATTCTCATTGAAAATGCACAATTATGGATTACAGATCTTCTAACATTTCCTCCTATTTTTATTTGTTTACTTCTGGCTTATTTTCTTTTAAGTGACTCAATTTCATAGATCATTACAATTACAGAGGAAATTTTCCCAGGAGAAGAAAATTGATAAACTTACAGCAGACATCCTATTGCTCCTTCATTCTATTTTATTCTATTAGAAAAAAAGTCAAAGATCTTCACCTAAATTCAGTCTCTTCTTTTTAAAACATTTTATTATGTTGTGTTAGTCACCATACAGTACATCATTCGTTTTGGTAAATTCATTCTCTTCTGATGGTGTAACTGAGTACTCTCTGAAAGGTATATCTCAGAATTTCTTGTAACAAATAATTCTTAGCTAATAGAATATTTCTATGTGACAGTTGATTTCCGGAGATGATGGAAAGTTTTCAGTATTATTGACAAGTTGTTTTCATTGAGCAAGAAGAGTGGTCACAAACTGTTAAACCACTGATCATATTTCATTTGACCAGTGCAGTATTTTTTTTTTAAATTTAAATGCTTTAGACACTGTAGGTACTATTTGTTTCTCCACAATCCCAACTACTGTCAATTGGTTTTACACCAGGGCCACTCTACTCATTTCTATAACTTGCTTTGATAACACTTAAGATTGTGATTCTTAAATTTGTGTAATATATATGCAAGTGAACCTCAGTGTGAAGATCAGAATTAGAGAAAGGCCATAATGCATTCACCAAACATCCTTGAGAATCCACTATGTGCCAGAATTTGAGGTACGTGCTAATGATAGAGCAATGAAAAAAATATATATATACATAGTGCGTGACCTTCTTGGGGCTTACAGTGTGGTGAAAGAAACAGAAAATGAACAAGTTCACACAAGTGAAAAATTGTAATGGTGATTTATCATTCTGGGAGAAAGTAGAAAATGAAAAGGAGAGAGACAAAAAGGAGTCACAGAGGGTGCCTGAGTGGCTCAGTAGGTTAAGCATCTGCCTTCAGTTCAGTCACAATCCTGGAGTCTTAGGATTGTGTCTGCCATTGGGGTCCCTGCTCAGTGGGGGAGTCTGCTTCTCTCTCTGACCTGCCCCCACCCGTGCTCACTCTCTCAAATAGATAAATAAAATATTATAAAATTAAAAAACATAATTTTAAAAAGGGAAACTGATTCCTGGGTGTCTTAATTGGTTAAGTGTCTGCCTTTGGCTCAGATCATGATCCCAGTGTCCTGGGATCTAGTCCTGCATCAGACTTCCTGCTCAGCTGGGGAGCCTTCTTCTCCTTTTCCCTCTGCCTGCTGCTCCCCATGCTTGTGTGGTCTCTCTCTCCCTCTGTGTCAAATAAATACAATATTTAAAAAAAATCTTTAAAAAAAGGAGACACAGAAAAGAAGCAAAGCGAAAAAGAGTGATTAAAGAAAAGGGAAGAGAAGGAAAGGGAGGGGTGATATTAAAGAGGAGCCGAACTTCAGCAGGAGACCAAAAATCCATCTAAACGTGTGGGAACATTTAATAGCTAAAAAATACCTTAGTGATTTGAATCTACATAGATATTTAAATGTGGAGGTTATATAATCCTTTACTTAGCAGGACAACCATACAGTTTAACAATCTGGCTGAAGGTTTCAACTATCACCTCTCCATACCTATTGAATTTATTTTGTTTCAAAACAGAATATTTTTTGAGGCACCTGGATGGCTTAGTTGGTTAGGCATCTGCCTCTTGATTTTAGTCTCAACTCATAATCTCAGGGTCGTGGAATCTAGCCCTGCTTTGGACTCTGTGCTAAGTGGGAATTCTACTTGAGAGTCTCTCCCCATCTCCCTCAACCACTCTGCCCCCCAAAAAAATCTTTAAAAAAAGAACTTTTTTTTGCTTATGATAAAATGGCTTTTAATATGCTCACCATATAAACATGAAAAAACTAAAAGGCCTAAATCAAATGATAATACAAATTTGGAAAGATATTAAAACTTTATAGCACACAGAAGTTTTATTTTTCTAGCCCCTTTTCATTGGGATATATGCAGGATCAGAATGAAGATTTACATTCTTTATGGCTTGCCCAGCATGTGCATTCCAAAAATATCAAGGCTATTTTCTCTAATTCTGGACCCTTAAGTAATAAAACCATATTTTTTGCTGTAAATCTGGACGCCCTAACAAAAACAAATTAACTCCTGATGTCTAATACGCTGATGCCAGAAAATATGTCATGACCTTTGTGAACATGAAAAGTAATGTGTGAAAGATGCTGCCTTTTTCCACCATGCAAAGACTAATATAAAATGGCTTATTTGGTAATATTTTAAAAGATTGTATTTATCTATTTGAGAGAGAGAGAGAGGGCGAGCACGAGTGGGGTGTTAGGGAGGGGCAAAAGGAGAGGGAAAAGCAGGTTCCCTGCTAAGCAGGAAGGATGCTGGGCCTTGATTCCAGGACCCCAAGATCAGGACCTGAACTGAAGTCAGATGCTTAACCAACTGAGCCACCCAGGGACCCAGCTTATTTGGTTATTTTAAAGATTTTCCCTAAATAATTTTTCTTTTACTTCAGCTAACCAACCCCCTAACAGTATTTGTAAAGGACAATTTTCTTTCCTTTTCCGAAATTTCCTTTAACAGTACCTACCTACCTACTTACCTATTCAAACCTTTATACAGAATTATTCACCTGAATATTGGTGAACTATAACTACTTAAGAGCAGAGAAAAACTTGAATTATTGCTAAAACACGACACTCTGAAAAAATATTGATTTTTTTTTATAAAGAGGTATTAAGAAGTAAATGTCTTCAATTAGACATAGATTTAAATCCCTTTTGTTTCACTTCCAAGCTGAGTGATTTGGGACAAATTACGTAATTTTCCCTGCCTTTGCTTTCTGATCTATAAAGTGGGGACAAAAAAAAACCCCATAGGGTTGCATGAAAATTGAATGAGACTCCGCATGAAATGTGCTTATTAGTACATAACCTGTCCCACAGTAAATGCTCAAAGAGTACTTTTTAAAATTAATTAAATTTTTTCCAATTTATTTATTTTCAGAAAAACAGTATTCATTATTTTTTCACCACAGCCAGTGCTCCATGCAATACGTGCCCTCTATAATACCTACCACCTAATACCCCAACCTCCCACGCCCCCCCACCACTTCCAACCTCTCTGATTGTTTTTCAGAGTCCATAGTCTCTCGTGGTTCACCTCCCCTTCCAATTTACCCCAACTCCCTTCTCATCTCTAACACCCCTTGTCCTCCATGCTATACGTTATGCTCCACAAATAAGTGAAACCATATGATAATTGACTCTCTCTGCTTGACTTAATTTCACTCAGCATAACCTCTTCCAGTCCCATCCATGTTGATACAAAAGTTGGGTATTCATCCTTCTGATGGAGGCATAATACTCCATAGTGTATATGGACCACATCTTCCTTATCCATTCGTCCGTTGAAGGGCATCTTGGTTCTTTCCATACTTTGGCGACCGTGGCCATTGCTGCTATAAACATTGGGGTACAGATGGCCCTTCTTTTCACTACATCTGTATCTTTGGGATAAATACCCAGGAGTGCAATTGCAGGGTCATAGGGAAGTTCTATTTTTAATTTCTTGAGGAATCTCCACACTGTTCTCCAAAGAGGCTGCACCAACTTGCATTCCCACCAACAGTGGAAGAGGGTTCCCCTTTCTCCACATCCCCTCCAACACATGTTGTTTCCTGTTTTGTTAATTTTGGCCATTCTACCTGGTGTAAGGTGATATCTCAATGTGGTTTTCATTTGAATCTCCCAGAGGGCTAATGATGATGAGCAGTTTTTCATGTGACTGATAGCCATTTGTATGTCTTGATTGGAGAAGTGTCTGTTCATATCTTCTGCCCATTTTTTGATATGTCTGCCTGTTTTGTGTGTGTTGAGTTTGAGGAGTTCATTATAGATCCTGGATATCAACCTTTTGTCTGTACTGTCATTTGCAAATATCTTCTCCCATTCCGTGGGTTGCCTCTTTGTTTTCTTGACTCTTTCCTTTGCTGTGCAGAAGCTGTTGATTTTGATGAAGTCCCAGAAGTTTATTTTCGCTTTTGTTTCCTTTGCCTTTGGAGACATATCTTGAAAGAAGTTGCTGTGGCTGATATCGAAGAGATTACTGCCTATGTTCTTCTCTAGGATTCTGATGGATTCCTGTCTCACATTGAGGGCTTTTATCCATTTTGAGTTTATCTTTGTGTATGGTGTAAGAGAGTCATCGAGTTTCATTCTTCTACATATAGCTGTCCAGTTTTCCCAGCACCATTTATTGAAGAGACTGTCTTTTTTCCACTGTATATTGTTTCCTGTTTTGTCGAAGATTAATTGACCATAGAGTTAAGGATCCATATCTGGGCTCTCTACTCTGTTCCACTGGTCTATGTGTCTGCTTTTATGCCAGTACCATGCTGTCTTGGTGATCACAGCTTTGTAATAAAGCTTGAAATCAGGTAACGTGATGTCGCCAGCTTTATTTTTGTTTTTCAACATTTCCTTAGCGATTTGGGGTCTCTTCTGATTCCATACAAATTTTAGGATTATTTGCTCCAGCTCTTTGAAGAATGCTGGTGGAATTTTGATTGGAATGGCATTAAAAGTATAGATTGCTCTAGGCACTATAGACATTTTAACAATGTTTATTCTTCCGATCCAAGAGCATGGAATGGTCTTCCATCTATTTGTGTCTTCTTCAATTTCTTTCATGAGTGTTCTGTAGTACCTCGAGTACAGATCCTTTACCTCTTTGGTTAGGTTTATTCCCAGGTATCTTATGGTTCTTGGTGCTATCGTAAATGGAATCGATTCTCTAATTTCCCTTTCTGTATTTTCAGTTTTAGTGTATAAGGAAGCCACTGATTTCTGCACATTGACTTTGTATCCTGCCACGTTGCTGAATTGATGTATGAGTTCTAGTAGTTTGGGGGTGGAGTCTTTTGGGTTTTCCATATAAAGAATCATGTCATCTGTGAAGAGAGAGAGTTTGACTTCTTCATTGCCAATTTGGATAACTTTTATTTCTCTTTGTTGTCTCATTGCTGTTGCTAGGACTTCTAATACTATGTTGAACAAGAGTGGTGAAAGTGGGCATCCTTGTCTTGTTCCTGATCTCAACGGGAAGACTGCAAGCTTTTTCTCATTGAGGATGATATTTGCTGTGGGTCTTTCATAGATAGATTTGATGAGGTTCAGGAATGTTCCCTCTATCCCTATACTTTGAAGAGTTTTAATCAGGAACGGATGCTGGATTTTGTCAAATGCTTTTTCTGCATCAATTGAGAAGACCACGTGGTTCTTCTCTCTTCTCATATTAATTTGTTGTATCACATTGATTGATTTGCGAATGTTGAACCATCCTTGTAGCCCAGGGATGAATCCCACCTGATCATGGTGGATAATCTTTTTTTTTTTTTTAAGATTTTATTTATTTATTTGACAGAGAGAAATCACAAGTAGGCAGAGAGGCAGGCAGAGAGAGAGAGAGGGAAGCAGGCTCCCTGCTGAGCAGGGAGCCCGATGCAGGACTCGATCCCAGGACTCTGAGATCATGACCTGAGCCAAAGGCAGTGGCTCAACCCACTGAGCCACCCAGGCGCCCCTGGATAATCTTTTTAATGTGCTATTGGATCCTGTTGGCTAGGATCTTGTTGAGAATCTTAGCATCCATATTCATCAGTGATATTGGTCTAGAATTCTCCTTTTTGGTAGGGTCTTTGCCTGGTGTGGGGATCAGGGTAATGCTGGTTTCATAGAAAGAGTCTGGAAGTTTTCCTTCTGCTTCAATTTTTTGAAACATCTTCAGGAGAATAGGTGTTATTTCTTCTTTGAATGTTTGGTAGAATTCCCCAGGGAATCCATCAGGTCCTGGGCTCTTGTTTTTTGGGACGTTTTTGATCACTGCTTCAATCTTGTTATTAGATATCGGTCTATTCAGGTTGTCGATTTCATCCTGGTTCAATTTTGAAGTTTATATTTTCCAGGAATGCATCCATTTCATCTAGGTTGCTAAGCTTATTGGCATATAACTGTTGATAATAACTTCTAATGATTGTTTCTACTTCCTTGGTGTTAGTTGTGATCTCTCCCCTTTCATTCATAATTTTATGAATTTGGGCTTTCTCTCTTTTCTTTTGGATTAGTGTGGCCAATGGTTTATCGATCTTATTGATTCTTTCAAAAAACCAGCTTCTAGTTTCATTGATACGTTCTACTGTATCTCTGGTTTCTAATTAATTCATCTCAGCTCTAATCTTGATGATTTCCCTTCTTATGTGTGGAGTTGGTTTGATTTGTTTTTGATTCTCCAGTTCTTTAAGATGTAGAGACAGCTGGTGTGTTCTAGATTTTCAATTTTTTTGAGGAAGGCTTGGATGGCTATGTGTTTCCCCCTTAGGACCCCCTTTGCTGTGTCCCATAGGTTTTTGGACCGAAGTGTCTTCATTCTCATTGGTTTCCATGAATTGTTTCAGTTCTTCTTTGATCTCCTGGTTGATCCAAGCATTCTTAAGCAAGGTGGTCTTTAGCTTCCAGGTGTTTGAGTTCCTACGGAACTTTTCCTTGTGATTGAGCTCCAGTTTCAAAGCATTGTGATCTGAGAATATGCAGGGAATCATCTCAGTCTTTTGGTATCGGTTGAGTCCTGATTTGTGACCCAGTATGTGGTCTATTCTGGAGAAGGTTCCATGTGCACTTGAGAAGAATGAGTATTCTGTTGTTTTAGGGTGGAATGTTCTGTATATATCTATGAGGTCCATCTGGTACAATGTGTCATTCAATGCTCTTGTTTCTTTATTGATTTTCTGCTTTGATGGTCTGTCTAATTCTGAAAGAGGCGTGTTAAGATCTCCTACGATTAGTGTATTCATATCAATATGACTCTTTATCT
This sequence comes from Neogale vison, assembly GCF_020171115.1. NCBI lineage: Eukaryota > Metazoa > Chordata > Mammalia > Carnivora > Mustelidae > Neogale > Neogale vison. Next base: position 22,080,845 of record NC_058105.1, read on the forward strand.
TGATTAACAGTTTTCTTAAGTAATTGGCTGCTCCCATATTGGGAGCATAGATATTTACAATTGTTAGATCATCTTGGTGGATAATCCCTTTACGGATTATGTAGTGTCCTTCTGTATCTCTGACTACAGTCTTTAGTTTGAAGTCTAATTTATCTGATATGAGAATCGCTACCCCAGCCTTCTTTTGAGTCCCATTGGCATGAAAGATGCTTCTCCATCCCTTCACTTTCAGTCTGCGTGTATCTTTAGGTTCAAAATGGGTCTCTGTAGACAACATATGGATGGGTCCTGTCATTTTATCCAATCTGCAACCCTGTGCCTTTTTATGGGTGCATTTAGGCCATTCACATTGACAGTGATTATTGATAGATACGTTTTTATTGACATCGAGTTACCTTTGAAGTTTTTCTTTCTGTAGACTGTCTCTATATTTCTGTTCAATGCTATTCTTGGGATTTTTCCTCTTTTATAGAACCCCCCTTAATATTTCCTGCAGTGTCAGCTTGGTGGTTGCATAGTCTTTTAAGGCTTGCCAGTTTTGAAAACTCTTTATCTCTCCATCCATTTTGAATGTCAGCCTTGCTGGATAAAGTATTCTTGGCTGCATGTTCTTCTCATTTAGCGGCCTGAATATATCTTGCCAGCCTCTTCTGGCTTGCCAGGTCTCTGTGGACAGGTCTGACTTTATTCTGATGGGCTTCCCTCTGTAAGTAAGGAGCCTCTTTGCCCTGGCCGCTTTCAAGAGATTATACCTACAATTATAATTCCTCAATTTGACTCTCAGGTGTCGTGATGTTTTTTTGGAATGTATAATCTTGGGTGGAGACCGTTCAGCCTCTAGTACACAAACGCTGGTTCCATTCGCGAGATTGGGAAAATTTTCATGAAGAACTTGTTCCACTATATCTTCTAGACTTCTTTCTTTCTCCTCCCCTTCAGGGATTCTAATAATTCTGACTTTGGAACGCTTCATGGCATCATTTATTTCCCTGATTCTGTTTTCGTGGTTTCTAAGCTGTTTGTTCCAGGCTTCCTCCTGATCCTTTCTCTCTATCTATTTGTCCTCCAGATCACTAATTCCATCTTCTGTCTCAGTTACCCTAGCTTTGAGAGAGTTTAGATTAGATTGGAACTCATTGAGAGCTTTGTGAACCTCCTCCATGGTAGCTTTAAGCTCCGCCTTAACATTGTGAACATCCTGTCTGGTCGCTTTCAGTTCGGCCCTAATCAATTCTGTTTGGTCATCCATGGCTTTCTCAAACCTAGCTATTGCCTGGATAATTGTTAGCCTGAATTCTCTTTCCGACATATTGTCTATGTTGATAGCTTTTAGCTCTATTGCAGAAGGTCCATCCTCTGTATTTTTCTTCTGTTGGGCATTCCTCCTCCTAGTCATTTTGGTGGGAGATGAGTGAACAGATGTAGCTGGATGTATCAACTCTGGTGCAGTCAAGGTGCACCCTGGAACACTTCTGAGCAATCAGGATTCCCCACCCAAACGAGAGACAAAAGAAAAGAAAAAGAAAAAGAAAAAAAAAAAGAAAAGAAAAAGAAAAAGAAAAAAAAAAAAGAGAGAGAGAGATACAGGAAAGAAAGGGAAGACGGAAAAGAAGGTTCAGCCCAGATGGGCCCCAAGGTAAGATTTATGAAGTAGACAAACAAAAAGAGATAAAAAGACTGATACAAGTATATGACAAGAGAAAAAAAATATATTTATATGCAAATAAAGAAAGAACCTCGTCACAAAGAACCACAAGTGTAAAAATTATATGCTATCAGGAAAACACACACAAAAAAACAGAAACACTGGGAGGGAGGAGTCAAGATGGCGGAGAAGTAGCAGGCTCAGACTACTTCAGCTAGCAGGAGATCAGCTAGAGAGCTTATCTAAAGATTGCAAACACCTGCAAATCCAGCGGCAGATGGAAGAGAAGAAGAACAGCAATTCTAGAAACAGAAAAACAACCACTTTCTGAAAGGTAGGACTGGCGGAGAAGTAAATCCAAAGCGAGGGGAAGATAGACCCTGGGGGGAGGGGCCGGCTCCCGGCAAGCTGCGGAGCAACGGAGCACAAAATCAGGACTTTTAAAAGTCTGCTCCGCTGAGGGACATCGCTCCAGAGGCTAAACCGGGGCGAAGCCCACACGGGGTCGACGTGGCCTCAGGTCTGGCAGGGTCACAGAAGGATCGGGGGTATCTGAGTGTTGCAGAGCTTGCGGATATTGGAACGGGAAAGCTGGCTACAGAGACAGAGCCGACAGTAAGCTCACAGCTCGGTGTTGCCTTGTACCGGTCGGAGGCTCAGTGAGCTCGGAGTGCGGCTGGAGGTTAGGCAGACGGGAGTTACTAGGAGCTGTTCGCTGAGGGCGCACTGGGGAGTGGGGCCCTGGGCTCTCGGCTCCTCCGGGCCAGAGACCAGGAGGCCGCCATTTGTATTCCCGTCCTCCGGAACTCTACGGAAAGCGCTCAGGGACCAAAAGCTTCTGAAAGCAAAGCTGAGCGGATCACTCAGCCTGGCCCCTGGTAAGGGTGGTGCAATTCCGCCTGGGGCAAGGACACTTGAGAATCACTACAACAGGCCCCTCCCCCAGAAGGTCAACAAGAAATCCACGCAGGACCAAGTTCACCTACGAAGAAGTGCAGTTTCAACACCAAGGAGAGCAGCAGAATTTCAGAGGAGGAGAAAACAAACCACGGAACTCATGGCTTTCTCCCTGTGATTTTTTAGTCTTGCAGTTAATTTAATTTTTTTCTTTTTCATTTTTTTTCTCTTCTTCTGCTAAAATTTTTTTTAACTTTTACCGTTTTTTTTAACGTTTTTTAACTAGTTTATCTAATATATATATATATTTTCTTTTTTATACTTTTATTTATTCCTTTTCTTTTTTTTAATTCTTTTTTTTCTTTCTTTATTTTTGAACCTCTTTTTATCCCCAAATCAGAAGAGATCCCAATCTCTTCAATCTCTTTTTTAATTCTTGATTGAATTTTTAATTCAATCTCTTTTTTAATTCTTTTTTTTTTCTTTTTTTTCTTTCTTTCTTTTTGAACCCCTTTTTATCCCCAAATCAGAAGAGATCCCAATCAGAAGAGATTGGGAGATCCCAATCAGAAGAGATCCCAATCAGAGGAGATCCCTCACCCAATCGTGAGGGGGGAGAAATCCCCCATCACGATTTGGGATCTCTTCTGATTTGGTTAATGCATATTTTCCTGGGATTGTTGCCACCCTTTTAGTATTTTACTTGCTCCTTCATATACTCTTAGCTGGACAAAATGACAAGGCGGAAAAATTCACAACAAAAAAAAGAACAAGAGGCAGTACCAAAGACTAGGGACCTAATCAATACAGACATTGGTAATATGGCAAATCTAGAGTTCAAAATGATAATTCTCAAGGTTCTAGCCGGGCTTGAAAAAGGCATGGAAGATATTAGAGAAACCCTCTCCAGAGATATAAAAGCCCTTTCTGGAGAAATAAAAGAACTAAAATCTAACCAAGTTGAAATCAAAAAAGCTATTAATGAGGTTCAATAAAAAATGGAGGCTCTCACAGCTAGGATAAATGATGCAGAAGAAAGAATTAGTGATATAGAAGACCAAATGACAGAGAATAAAGAAGCTGAGCAAAAGAGGGACAAACAACTACTGGACCATGAGGGGAGAATTCGAGAGATAAGTGACACCATAAGACGAGACAACATTAGAATAATTGGGATTCCAGAAGAAGAAGAAAGAGAGAGGGGAGCAGAAGGTATACTGGAGAGAATTATTGGGGAGAATTTCCCCAATATGGCAAAGGGAACGAGCATCAAAATTCAGGAGGTTCAGAGAACACCCCTCAAAATCAGTAAGAATAGGCCCACACCCCGTCACCTAATAGTAAAATTTACAAGTCTTAGTGACAAAGATAAAATCCTGAAAGCAGCCCGGAAAAAGAAGTCTGTAACATACAATGGTAAAAGTATTAGATTGGCAGCTGACTTATCCACAGAGACCTGGCAGGCCAGAAAGAGCTGGCTTGATATTTTCAGAGCAATAAATGAGAAAAACATGCAGCCAAGAATACTATATCCAGCTAGGCTATCATTGAAAATAGAAAGAGAGATTAAAAGCTTCCAGGACAAACAAAAACTGAAAGAATTTGCAAACACCAAACCAGCTCTACAGGAAATACTGAAAGGGGTCCTCTAAGCAAAGAGACAGCCTACAAGTGGTAGATCAGAAAGGAACAGAGACAATATACAGTAACAGTCACCTTACAGGCAATACAATGGCACTAAAATCATATCTCTCAATAGTTACCCTGAATGTTAATGGGCTAAATGCCCCAATCAAAAGACACAGGGTATCAGAATGGATAAAAAAACAAAACCCATCTATATGTTGCCTCCAAGAAACTCATTTTAAGCCCGAAGACACCTCCAGATTTAAAGTGAGGGGTTGGAAAAGAATTTACCATGCTAATGGACATCAGAAAAAAACAGGAGTGGTAATCCTTATATCAGATCAATTAGATTTTAAGCCAAAGACTATAATAAGAGATGAAGAAGGACACTATATCATACTCAAAGGGTCTGTCCAACAAGAAGATCTAACAATTTTAAATATCTATGCCCCCAACGTGGGAGCAGCCAATTATATAAACCAATTAATAACAAAATCAAAGAAACACATCAACAATAATACAATAATAGTAGGGGACTTTAACACTCCCCTCACTGAGATGGACAGATCATTCAAGCAAAAGATCAACAGGGAAATAAAGGCCTTAAATGATACACTGGATGAGATGGACATCACAGATATATTCAGAACATTTCATCCCAAAGCAACAGAATACACATTCTTCTCTAGTGCACATGGAACATTCTCCAGAATAGATCACATCCTCGGTCCTAAATCAGGTCCCAACCGGTATCAAAAGATTGGGATCATTCCCTGCATATTTTCAGACCACAAGGCTCTGAAGCTAGAACTCAACCACAAGAGGAAGTTTGGAAAGAACCCAAATACAATGAGACTAAACAGCATCCTTCTAAAGAATGAATGGGTCAACCGGGAAATTAAAGAAGAATTGAAAAAAATCATAGAAACAAATGATAATGAAAATACAATGGTTCAAAATCTGTGGGACACAACAAAGGCAGTCCTGAGAGGAAAATATATAGCGATACAAGCTTTTCTCAAGAAACAAGAAAGGTCTCAGGTACACAACCTAACCCTACACCTAAAGGAGCTGGAGAAAGAACAAGAAAGAAACCCTAAGCCCAGCAGGAGAAGAGAAATCATAAAGATCAGAGCAGAAATCAATGAAATAGAAACCAAAAAAAAACCCAATAGAACAAATCAACGCAACTAGAAGCTGGTTCTTTGAAAGGATTAATAAAATTGATAAACCCTTGGCCAGACTTATCAAAAAGAAAAGAGAAAGGACCCAAATAAATAAAATCATGAATGAAAGAGGAGAGATCACAACTAACACCAAAGAAATACAAACTATTATAAGAACATACTATGAGCAACTCTACGCCAACAAATTTGACAATCTGGAAGAAATGGATACATTCCTAGAAACATATAAACTACCACAACTGAACCAGGAAGAAATAGAAAGCCTTACAGACCCATAACCAGTAAGGAGATTGAAACAGTCATTAAAAATCTCCAAACAAACAAAAGCCCAGGGCCTGACGTCTTCCCGGGGGAATTCTACCAAACGTTTAAAGAGGAACTAATTCCTATTCTCCTGAAACTGTTCGAAAAAATAGAAATGGAAGGAAAACTTCCAAACTCATTTTATGAGGCCAGCATCACCTTGATCCCCAAACCAGACAAGGATCCCATCAAAAAAGAGAGCTATAGACCAATATCCTTGATGAACACAGATGCGAAAATTCTCACCAAAATACTAGCCAATAGGATTCAACAGTACATTAAAAGGATTATTCACCACGACCAATTGGGATTTATCCCAGGGCTGCAAGGTTGGTTCAAAATCTGCAAATCAGTCAATGTGATACAACACATCAATAAAAGAAAGAACAAGAACCATATGATACTCTCAATAGATACTGAAAAAGCATTTGACAAAGTACATCATCCCTTCCTGATCAAAACTCTTCAAAGTGTAGGGATAGTGGACACATACCTCAATATCATCAAAGCCATCTATGAAAAACCCACCGCAAATATCATTCTCAATGGAGAAAAACTGAAAGCTTTTCCACTAATGTCAGGAACACGGCAGGGATGTCCATTATCACCACTGCTATTCAACATAGTACTAGAAGTCCTATCCTCAGCAATCAGACAATAAAAAGAAATTAAAGGCATCCAAATCGGCAAAGAAGAAGTCAAATTATCACTCTTCGCAGATTATATGATACTATATATGGAAAACCCAAAAGACTCCACTCCAAAACTGCTAGAACTTGTACAGGAATTAAGTAAAGTGTCAGGATATAAAATCAATGCACAGAAATCAGTTGCATTTCTCTACACCAATAGCAAGACAGAAGAAAGAGAAATTAAGGAGTCAATCCCATTTACAATTGCACCCCAAACCATAAGATACCTAGGAATAAACCTAACCAAAGAGGCTAAGAATCTATACTCAGAAAACTATAAAGTACTCATGAAAGAAATTGAGGAAGACACAAAGAAATGGAAAAATGTTCCATGCTCCTGGATTGGAAGAATAAATATTGTGAAAATGTCTATGCTACCTAGAGGAATCTACACATTTAATGCCATTCCTATCAAAGTACCATCCATCTTTTTCAAAGAAATGGAACAAATAATTTTAAAATTTATATGGAACCAGAGAAGACCTCGAATAGCCAAAGGAATATTGAAAAAGAAAGCCAAAGTTGGTGGCATCACAATTTCGGAGTTCAAGCAAGACAGCATGGTACTGGCACAAAAACAGACACATAGATCAATGGAACAGAATAGAGAGCCCAGAAATAGACCCTCAACTCTATGGTCAACTAATCTTTGACAAAGCATGAAAGAATGTCCGATGGAAAAAAGACAGCCTCTTTAATAAATGGTGTTGGGAAAATTGGACAGCCACGTGCAGAAAAATGAAATTGGACCATTTCCTTACACCACACACAAAAATAGACTCAAAATGGATTAAGGACCTCAATGTGAGAAAGGAATCCATCAAAATCCTTGAGGAGAACACAGGCAGCAACTTCTTCGACCTCAGCCGCAGCAACATCTTCCTAGGAACATCGCCAAAGGCAAGGGAAGCAAGGGCAAAAATGAACTATTGGGATTTCATCAAGATCAAAAGCTTTTGCACGGCAAAGGAAACAGTTAACAAAATCAAAAGACAACTGACAGAATGGGAGAAGATATTTGCAAACGACATATCAGATAAAGGACTAGTGTCCAAAATCTATAAAGATCTTAACAAACTCAACACCCAAAGAACAAATAATCCAATCAAGAAATGGGTAGAGGACATGAACAGACATTTCTGCACAGAAGACATCCAGATGGCCAATAGACACATGAAAAAGTGCTCCATATCACTCGGCATCAGGGAAATACAAATCAAAACCACAATGAGATATCCCCTCACACCAGTCAGAATGGCTAAAATCAACAAGTCAGGAAATGACAGATGCTGGCGAGGATGCGGAGAAAGGGGAACCCTCCTACACTGTTGGTGGGAATGCAAGCTGGTGCAACCACTCTGGAAAACAGCATGGAGGTTCCTCAAAATGTTGAAAATAGCACTGCCCTATGACCCAGCAATTGCACTACTGGGTATTTATCCTAAAGATACAAACATAGTGATCCAAAGGGGCACGTGCACCCGAATATTTATAGCAGCAATGTCCACAATAGCCAAACTATGGAAGGAACTGAGATGTCCATCAACAGATGAATGGATCAAGAAGATGTGGTATATATACACAATGGAATACTATGCAGCCATCAAAAGAAACGAAATCTTGCCATTTGCGACAACATGGATGGAACTAGAGCGTATCATGCTTAGCAAAATAAGTCAAGCAGAGAAATACAACTATCGTATGATCTCCCTGATACGAGGAAGTGGTGATGCAACATGGGGGCTTAAGTGGGTAGGAGAAGAATCCATGAAACAAGATGGGATAGGGAGGGAGACAAACCATAAGTGACTCTTAATCTCACGAAACAAACTGTGGGTTGCTGGGAGGAGGGGGGTTGGGAGAAGGGGAGTAGGGTTATGGACATTGGGGAGGGTATGTGCTTTTGGGTAAATTGGAAGGGGGAGGTGAACCATGAGAGACTATGGACTCTGAAGAACAATCTGAGGGGTTTGAAGTGGCGGGGGGGTGGGAGGTTGGGGTACCAGGTGGTGGGTATTATAGAGGGCACAGCTTGCATGGAGCACTGGGTGTGGTGAAAAAATAATGAATACTGTTTTTCTGAAAATAAATAAATTAGTTAAAAAAACAGAAAACAGAAACATTGGTGGAAGAAGATGGGAGAGTTCTTATAAATTCTCAGTGTGTGGAAGGAAGGTTGTTTTGATTCTTCCTGGATGTATCTTGATATCTTTGTTAAAGGACACAACTTTCCTAAGATAAAGGGGATTAAAAATTGGTTTACCTATAGGGGTAGTATTGATTGGGGTAAGGGGATTACTTTGAAGTTTAACTCTATATGAATATTAGAGGATAAAAATAAAAAGGAATAAACTAAACTAAACTAAAATTTTAAAAAAGGAATTCAAAAAATAAAAATGCAGAAGAAAAACTTAGGTGTATGTATCAAAAAGTTCAGGTTAGAAAGGTATTATGGAATTTGATGTACTGTACACCTTGCTGTGATGGTAAATAGGTTAAAAAAATTACCTATGTGTAAAACAATATATATATATGAACCGGAATAGTGGGAATGAGTGAACAATACAAGTTTTCCTATGAAGTATTGGTTGTTCTCTTGTAATTCTTTTTTTTTTTTATCCTTTCTTGGTTTGTTTTCTGGGGGAGGGGCCTGCCATATGGGTTGTCAGTCAATGATGTTTCCTGAGTTAAGTTCTTCTCCCTCCCCCCTCAAGGGGGTGGGTTCTGAAGAAACTGTTTTTTTTCAGACTTTTGTTCTCTGGCGGTTTTTATGCTTGTTCACTTTTTTTTTTTTCTCTCACCTTGACCGCCTTTGATGGATTTTGTTGTATTAGAGGAAATCAAACTTCACCCTGATCTCCCTCTCAGAGAGAAGCCTCAGTCTGGGTGCAGAACCTGAGTAAGTTCCCCCTTGGCCGCTGGCAAAGCAGGTTCCAAGTTGCAGACCCTGGGGGCGCAGGATCTTTTGCTTGTACCCAAAGCCAAGGCAGTGGTGGCTTTCTGGGAGCTCCCGACCGCCAGAGAGGTTCCAAGCAGCGATCGCACAGTGAGATTTTGCCGCTGGCCCGGGCTGGGAGTGCCCGGCTTGCACGCACCTCTTTTCAGAGGCGGCTGTGGGTCGGGCGCGCAGCTCAGGCTCTGAGAACGGGGCGCTGGTCCATAAGCCCCAGGCTGGGCTGCCGGCCCCTTGTAACTTAGGGGAGCATGAGGGACGTGCGTGCGTATCTCAAGCTTTGTGGTAGGGCTAGTGCGAGTTCTGCCGCCTGGCGCGGCTCCCATCCCCTCAAAGGAGCCAGAACCCACACATTCTCAGGCTGGTGGCTTAGGGACCAGGAACTGGTTTCTCTGCCGCACTCTCTCTACCTCAGCGCCGGGGAGGCTGTCCTGGGATCGGGGACTTAAGTCCCTGTCCCTATTTGCCCCAATTCCCACAATTCCCCCCCCCCCGTGATCCTTTGCTCTTTTGGAGTGCTTTCAACCAGTCTCCGAGTTACTGCTGGTCCCCAGACGCAGGGCACTCTTGCTCGGATTGGGGTATTACTTTCCAACCAGTCACCTCTGGTGGCTCCCTCCCCCTTTTGTTTATCTTCCGATATCAGTCGCCGTTCCCACTCCGCTTTACCTGCCCACTGGCGTCTTCTGCCCCTGTAGAGATCCAGACGTGTATGATTCTGATCTCAGGCTGATTTCATGTGTGATCGGAGTTCTTTGGTAGGTAATCAGCTCACTTTGGGGTACCGGCTGAAAAGGCGCCTCTTCCTACTCCCCCGCCATCTTGTCCCCCCTTGAGGACTTCAAAAAGTACTTTTAATATTATTAAAATATTCTTCAAATTCATTATAAAGTCATTTAAATTATTATTTTAATTTTCTGATTAGCTGGTCCATTTACAAATGGATTATTTTCTGCACATGGCCAGTGACATAGTTCACTGATTCACTCATGTGATAGTAATCCAGCTAATCCTTTCTACTAAACTTTGAACCAGCTGGCTTAACCCAAAATTTTTCAGCCAGGAATTTGTTGAAGCAGCTTATAGTATTTATCTTTAATTTCCTATCTGTCTTGCTTAAACAGTATATGGCTTCCAGCCACATTGTATAAGCTATCTAACAAGTCTTGATTATAGTCCACTGCTTATTTTGCTGGTGACTTCAGTCCAGTAGTAAATCGATCAGAATTTATGTGTGTTATTAATAGACTGAGTTACTGATAGAAATTTGTCTGAATTCCTATAAGCATTCCCATGATACTTATTCCTGGTACCAGGAGGTATTAGTTATTATTGGCAAGTATTATATTTTTCAGTATGAGCTAAAGTTTTGCTCCATAGGCCTCTGTGTATGGACACAACTTTAGCTCACACTCAAAATGGATAGACAGTGCCCTTGGCCTATGGCTTTTCCCAGCAGAGCTAAATCTGTAATATACAGTTATATTGGCCAGGTATTCTGTAGAACAGCTTCTCAATTGATCAGCACTTATGAACATCTAGAGCTTTAATAATAAGAGTAATAATAATAATAGTAATAGTGATAATAATAATATTAATATTAATAATAATATCTATTGGGTACTCATTATGTACCAAACACTACAAAGATCATTTGCTTATAACTTCATTATAGCTTTCTGGAGTAGAACTATTACCATACCCCCATTTTACAGATGGGGAGATGGTGAATCAGCATGAATTTCTCAAGATCTATGCTAGTAATTGAAGGAGCTGAGGTTTTCAACTCAGTTCTCCAAGGCTTTCAAACATGATATTTTCATAACAATACTGCTATCACCATAATATTAGTATTTATATTGCACTGTAATTATGAAACACTGAAAGATACTAATGTGCCTTTTGAATCCTTAAAGCAAGGCTCCTTGTTTTTCCAAATTAGCAGTATATACCCTATGTATAAATTATTTCCTAGAAATACAAATATAAGTACAAATAGTAATTTATCATTTTTTCTATTTATATTACAATGTGATAAGGGCTATACTATCAGTTTGACCAAGAAATTTCAGAGTACAAACTGGTAATAGAACGGCAATTGGACCAGATAATGCCAGGAATAATTTTAAGCAAAGAACGGGGAGTAATGAGTTCCATCCAGGAGAAATATCAAAAAAAAAAGGTCAAAAAGATGTATTCAAATAGATGGCATGTTTCAAGAAAAGGACAAGTAGTTTTGTTGTGGTTGGAGCACAATATATATTGAAAGTTGAAAGTGTGAGAAAAGGAGAATAAATTGTGAAGGGGCTTGGATGTTCTATTAACAATGGTGTGTGTGTGTGTGTGTACGTGTGCATGTGCTTTGGGAGATGGTCATGGCTACAGCCAGTGGGAAAAAATTTGAGTGATAATATTAGGCATGCAATATAATCCTTGATTTACTGCTTAGTTTATGATCTTGGAGAAGTTACTTAATGTTATTAAGCCTCAGCTTTTTAAATAGAGAATACAGTCTCTACCTCACTCTGCAACCTCTTATGAACTGATTATTAACTTGGTTTGAATATGCCAATATTCAATCCTGTTATATGCATAGCAGTTGTGAACCTATGAACCAAATTCTCCTAAATTGAATAATTTCTAACATTTTTCTACTCATATGAGCCCTGCACGTACACTAATGTGACAGAGTATAAAGAGGAATAAGTTATCGTGAAATAATAACTCAGATACCAAAGGATGAACCTGATGGATGATTACTAAGAACATCATTTCGTGAATACAGACATATGTTTATCATTCACTTATCTGTACACTCATCCATTCACTCATCCAATGAACATGTAACAAATACTGACTATAAGCCAGGTACCATGCTAAGTGACAGTGATTCAGAGATATCTAAGAAATGCTTCTTCTTCTCACAGAGTTCTCTTAAATTCTAGTTGCATGTGGCCCATGATTCATTTCACCCACCTCTGAAATATTATTATACTCAATATTTTACTTCTCAGGAAATGTATATACTCAACAATATATACATACCACCCATATATTTTAAGATTTTTTAAGACCATACTGAATGTCTAAGCATTTTGTGAGTCCACTATAAACAGCCAGTACTTATTGTTCAAATTTAGTCTTTAGTCTGATTCCTGAATCTCTCAATAATCTCTTTCAAGAATGCCTTTACCTCTTTGTCCGCTGAAGGGAGGTCACTCTAAGTGCATTTTAACATGTACTGAAAAAAAGACAGCACAGCTGAAGTCTGATTGAAAATCTGATCTTCTCTCTAATGTCACAAGGACACCCTGAGACAATGACTGAAGAGCTATGCACTAGTACCCAGCTGGATCCCTGATACTTACATTGACAGATGCATTATCAACAGAGACATTGATTTAGAGTGAATTAAGTAACCAATTTCCATCTTCAAGCCTCCAATTCCATTTTAGCACCAGGAGATATTAACCAGTATTCCTGTAGGTGAAACTTGATTGTGTTAAGGAGGGTGCCTGGACAATTGGAGGGAGCCAGGATAAGAAATTAGAGTTCTAAGTTTTATTACCCTCTCTAGTCTGCTGAGTCACCTTGAGACACTCATATCATAACTGAGTCTTAGTTTCTAAAAGTCAAATAAATGTTAGTTTCTATAATCCTGAAAGAATTTTTGGATTACTGACTTGCTATACATAACTCTCTCAAAGTAAGTATATGCAAGGAATTGCTGTAGATGCAAGATTTTGTAAATTATTGAAATGAAACACTGGGTTGGCCTTGAAATATACTATTTTTCATTTGTATAGCCAGAAAACTAAAGAGCAAAGTGAAGCACTTTAATACTCTCATTTCTAGCATGATTTGAGTAGAACAGATTGATTGAGCATGGCAGAGGAGGAAGGGAGAAAATATCTTATGTACAAAGTCATTGTAAGGCATACAAAAATATTAAATTTGTGTAATAACTCTCTTGGGTATAATTATGCTACTTTAAATATTTTGAAGACATATTGATGCTATTTGTCATCAAAAAAATTTAAACAACAAAGGTGTAACTGGAATTATGTTGAGTCAAATTGTGGATACAGTTTTACCCTACAGTATTTTCTCTCATATACATAGTTAAACTAATAGCTTAATTATGTAGCATTTTCAATTCACATATAATTCAATTCATTTTAGTTAGTATTATTCTCTTTATTTCATAGTTGAAGAAATTGAAGCTCAGAGAGACTTTTTACTTTCTACTATTTCCTAGCTAGTACTAAAACTTATATTCTGCATACACTGCTAGTGATCTGTCTGCCATAGAATGCTGTGTATATTAAATTGTGGTACAGCTAAAGAAAATTATGATACCAGAGACATTCAAAAGATTAACTTGGGCCAAAGGCCTCAAGGAAAGTTTTCATTACTGAAGTGGGATACTTGACGTATGGCATCTATTTATATTAGAGAACACTCAAAAACACATGGCACTTTACCTTATTTTTAACCTCATGATGATAGCTATAGTTTCTAAAAATAAATGGTTCCTAATATTAGTGGTGTGTTTTATAGACTCTATTTGGGGGGAGTTCCATAAAAAACTAAGACAGACACCTTTGGGAAATAATGTATATGATATCCTTTATTTGGAGATTCATAGTGTATATCAGTAGATAAAATGTTCTGAGAAATCCTGTAGAAAGGAATTTTGTTCAAGTTTGTTAAACTTGGCTTTCCTTTATTTTTTTTTTAAATCCAAAACCTATTAAATCTCTCTAGGAATACTAATATTTATGTGAAATGCAATTTGGAAAGTAGAAAACAATATTTCCATTTCTTTCATTAACCACATTCTTTTATTAACCACATCACTCTTTTTTTCTTCCATAATTATCCTTTAAGTGAAAACTAAAATAATCCAAGATAAATTGATGTGAATATGGCTGTACTCATTGTATCATTAGCATGGAAACTTAGAGAGGCAAAGATATGTTTTTCCTATGCTTTCTAAAGTGCCTCACACATAACAGTTGCTCAATATATCCCAATGATGTTTCCATCCAGTCGACACATCAGTTTGTTCTGGACATTTTTTTCTATGAGAAGAATAAAATATTTTAAGACATCCCAGAAAATTAATTATTTAGAGATGTTGGACATTTATCCTTCTAAAGGCTGAGAGCTAAGAAAGTTGGCCTTTGTACATTTCATATAATTTCAATAACAGAAGTCATTTTTATGGTATCTGTCCATTGTCCTTATTCAGCTCTTAAGCTTAATCAAATACTGGTTGTGAGGTAGTGACTTCTTTTTCGCTTTCTGGACATAACCTTTTTTCAGCCTATTGGATTAGATTGAATGTTGATAATACTGATGTACTTATCAGAATAGAGCCATATACTCATTGGGTTTGTGACAAGATCTCTCTTGAAATATGAAGTTCTCCCTGTTGTCCAACATTTTAGGAAAGGGGTATCTATTTCACAGGAGAAAGAGGAACTGAGAGGGAAAATTCTGTGCTATAGAATAGGAATCTCTCTCCTTTCAATTGATCAGGATGTCCAAGGGTATTCCTAGATGGCGTGTTGAAAGATTTTTCCTTTTACATGGTGGGATTTGGGAAGACATTAAATAAGAAATCTAGGCAACATGCTGTTGCTAGTGCACTAGATTTTTGTGGCCAAAGTACTGTGGTAATGAAGAGAATTGTTGCTAAGGCTCTCAAACCATAGAAAAAAGCCATCCATGTTAGGATTCATGAATTGAATGTTTAGCTTTCCAGTTTCATTCCTTACCTCTCACTGTTTCACCAGCCTTCTTTGAAACAAATTTATTGAACATATTTCAGATTCTTGAATGGATTACTCTCCCTCCCCTTTGGTACTTTTCACATTCTATTTTCTCTACCTGGAATATATTCCTTACTCCCATTCTAATTTGATAAATTCCTACACACACTTCAATTCTTCCCTTCAGATGTTACTTTTTCTGGGAAGATGTTCTTGATCCCTACCTTCTCTCATTTGGGTTATAATTTGATTGTCCCTTCTGCGTGATCTCATAGCACCCTGCAGTTTTGTCATCACTGCACCTATACTACTGTATGGTAAATGTCTGTTGAGTTTTTTTCTCTTACTGAATGTTGAGCTCTCTTTGGATAAAGACTGTTTTTCTTGTTTACTGTTTTAACAGTGCTTAGCAGATAGCAGATTCTCAATAAATATTAGCAGAATGAATACATATGATATTTTATTACTTTCTTATATGTTTTACTGCATTTTTAAAGCTCTGGTTCTTATTCTAGATTGCCAGAAGGAACGGAGAAAAGGAGATAAGAGCCTGACTTTCAGAATTATAACATCTTGGAAATCCGAGGAGAAGCTAGTCTAACAAAGTTTGTATCTCAAACTGAGTTTGTATCTCAAATTGAAAGACCAGGAACACTTCTAATTTTCTTCTGATGATATCTGTTCAAATTATATCTTCTCTTTGTGATTCTATCTCTTTTATTCTAAATTATAGCAATTGTTCAACGTTAATTCCAGAAATAAAAACAAACAAAAACAAAGAACTTATTTGATGATCTTTAAAGAGATATAAAGGAAATATTTGAAAATAGCCAGTTGTTTGGCACAATGTGAATGGAAATATCTAGTATGTGATCTATTTACATCAGGTATTTTAAAATTACTTTTTATAGTGTACAGTTAAAAGTTTTACCATCTCTTCATATGAAAGTGTCATTCATTTAAAATGTTGGGTAAGTTGTTTTCAAAGAAACCCCACTATAACTATTTTTTCTCTCAGCTGCCCATATATGTCTCTGGTTATTTGAGACTCTAACCTTAATCCTTGAACAGAAATGATGAAAAGAAGGAATCAACCAGACTAAGCAGTTGACAAGATACTGTAGTTGGGGCACAGGGGTCTCAAGTAGACCACCCATGGCCACTCACTGCTAACAAAATCCAAAGGCAGAGAGATGAGTGATGATGGAAACAAGAAAGGAATTTATTTCATTGAGGTCAACACTAGAACAATATAGACTAATGTCTTAAAACCTTTCTCCAAGGTGATGAAAGTACTTCCAGGTTTATATAAGAAAAATGTGGGACAGATTGCTGGATACATGCAGGTGAGCAGGAAAGGTCAGGTTGATCATTGTCTTGGGATTGGTCATGTAGGGTCTTGCTGGCTCAGGACAGTCCCTATTTCCTGAGGGAGTACTTTTATTTCCCATGAGAAAATACCTTGCCTACAGAGTCTTGCCTAATTTAAGAGATAAGCTGAGAAGAAAAGTTAAATCAGTTAGAAAGTATAGACCGTGGTCAATATGGAGGTACTTGAAGTCTTCTTTCAGTACCAGAAAGGAATGTGGGCAAAAGAAATGGTTCTTTATTTGATTATCTGAAGTAAGGAGGCAGCCTCTGCTTTCTTTTTATTCATAACAGCCCCCAATTCTAATGTTTTTTCATGTACAGAATGATAGAATCCTATGGTTTGTAATGCTTCTGCCAAAATCTCCATCCCTATTGCTGATGAAGAAAATAGTACATTTCTCTGGGATATTGCATTCAGTAATCTAATGGTTTGGTTATGAAGAGAATAAAAGAAAACAACTTGAGGAGGTTGACAGGTGACATTTTTCTAGAATGATCAGACTGTGCTGATATTTTCTTCCCCTTGAACTTCAAACTTTAGTCTCAAATAGGATGAAATAGCCCAAGGTTAAATTGTTGAGCGAATTGAGGAACATGTAATTAGTTATCAGTTAGTCAATCATTAAGGAAGAGCTATGAAGTTTCTATATTATGCCTCACCATGTGCTAGATGTTACAGAAGGTATAACAAAATAGAACTATATTCCCAGACCTAAAATAAGTGTAATCCTCTTGGGGAAAAAGATACAACTCACAATTAAATTCTGAGATAATTTTCCAAACTGTGAGTATTAGGAATGTATTATAAAATGTGTTTTTATGGAAATTCAATTAAAGTAGAAATCACTGTGGGCTGGAGTGGATCAGGGAAATCAGGGCAAGATTCTCCAGAGGATGGAGTGTCCAAGCTCGGTCTTGAAAGACTGTAGTATGCTTTCACTTGTTAGAGGTTGAATGGACACTTTCCATTTGCTTAAGAAATGTATGGTTAGTTAAATCTTTTAAGTTACTAGAAGGAAAGGAGATGAACAGAGAAGAGGGGAAGACAAATAATATTCTGAGATAAAGAAGATTGCCTTGATAAAGGGGCAAGCCTATCATTTTTGTTTGAATGCAAATTATGACCATAATCTACATTAAAGTATAGGCTTATCTACCCACACTCTTCTCTTTGTGCTCATTACTTATGGAAGATTGGACACTTTTAGAACTGTGGCTTAGAATAATAGTAAACACTTATATAACACTTGCTGTATGTCAGGAACTGTTTCAATCACTTTATAACCATTCATTTCAGCCTCATAACAGTATAAGTCTTTATGAATTAAAAACAACAACAACAAAAAATAACAAAATAACTGAGGCACAGGGAAGTAAAGTGTAACTTGCCCAAGGTCATATAATTAGTAAGTAGTAGAACCAAGATTTTAACCAGGCAACTTGTTTCGAGTTTTTAAACAGTATTCATTGTGGCTTTGGTTATATTTTATTTGCAGAACCTCAGCTGACTTCTAGGTGTATCTGTATATGGTTAAATTTGTGTCCTTTGTGTTTCTTTCTTTTGTTTCCTTTGAGTTCTAATTTATTTCTTCTACATATTGTATAGGTTCTGAGGAAATTTGGTGGAAGTGTTGATTCAGAGGTCAGAGAGGAGATTATGTATCTAGGAAAAATAGAACTTTTTCAGTATGCCTGCAATCATGATATGAATTATTGGATATTTAGCTGGCTCTTTGATTAGTCTCTGATGCAGCAGTGAGTTGTGGACTATATTAATCTACCAGCTGACTATAAGCCAACAAGGTATAACTTGTACAACCTTATTAAGACAGAGCAGGATTCTATAGCAGATAACTGTCCCTGCTCACCTACAGTGAGCAGACATTCTGAGGAGATGCAAATACTTTGCTGTCAGCCTTTATCTTCCCATTTGTTTGCTCATCCTCTATCATGGAGTCTTTCCAACAAGGTTTATATATATGAGTAATAATAGTTTCTTATATTTCACCCTCCAAAAATCCAGACCAACAACTACAAAAATAATTGATATATAAGATTTGATAGTACTGGATAGTAAAGCTATGCCTGATTGAGGTGAGTCACCTTCAATTCCTTTAGTTTTTGAGAACTGACACCCAAAGCATAAAACATTTCTGCCATGTTCCTTCACAACTTGTTTTTCTGAATTCACATCTGGAAGGAAAAGCCAAGCACATCTGCTAGAGGCATATCTACCAAGCATACGGCATAAGGTCTTTGCACTTTCTCCTTCCCCACTGGCTTAGACTAATGCCCACCTTCATGCTTTTCTCAGTGCTGACCCTGCTAAGGAATACCATTTCACACTCCCCCCAACCTTAGAAAAGATATTAAGGTCTGGATTCAAAATACAAAATAGTTTACTTTCACCAAAATGCTGAGGTTCTACATCAAAATATTATTTTGTTTACTTTTTTGTTTGGGAAGGCAGAGAAAGGGAATTTCACTATGCCTGTCACAGTGATTGACAGAAATGAAGCATGAAAGAGAGCAACTGAGTTTATGAGCCATGAAGGTGAAAACTAGACAAGACCTGGATTGTATATTTTGAAAAACTCAATAAATTTCTTTCACCCATTCCCCAAATCTTCACATTCTAGCAAGAAAAGAATGACATCAAGTTTCAGCTAGAAATGAAGTCTTGTTTGTGAAGGTTGGAAAGCTATAAGACTATAAAACATATTCTTTTAAATGAAATTGCAGTATCCCCCAGAGTCTTACTCAAACTTAGTCCTTGGGGCCATGCTATTCATATACAAAAGAAAACCTTAGAGCAAGCGCTTTGTGCTACTTCAGCAACTAAATTTTTCTGTCTAGGTCTGAAACAGCCTCTTTTTTTTTTAAAGATTTTATTTATTTATTTGACAGAGAGAGATCACAAGTAGGCAGAGAGGCAGGCAGAGAGAGAGAGGAGGAAGCAGGCTCCCCGCCGAGCAGAGAGCCCGACGTGGGACTCGAACCCAGGACCCTGAGATCATGACCTGAGCTGAAGGCAGCGGCTTAACCCACTGAGCCACCCAGGTGCCCCTGAAACAGCCTCTTTTTATGCCAGGTTCTGCATTGTTCTCTTACTGTACAAGAGGAAAGTCTGACTTACTTTACTGTCCTAAACCATCAACATCCAGAGTAGATTCAGGACAGAATTAGTTATGGTAAACACATTTTGTGGAGAAGGTTTGAGAAGTGTAGAGCCAATCAAGGGGAAAACTCTCCCTATGTCTGATAGCCTATGTCTCATTTCTGGGAAATCCTGAGGAAAGACAGTATTTGACTCAGAAAGTTAAAATATGTTTTTCCTTTTAATTATACATTCCTCTACCCTAGAGACATTCTGCTACCTCATATTAAGGGAATATAGTCAAAAGAGAACAGACTTTGAAGCAAAACAGATCAGAAACATGGCTGTGCAAATTAATAGCTTTGAAGTCTTGGGAAAACAATGAATAGGTCTGACTCTTTTTTTCTTCTGTAAATAACAAATAATAGTACCCATCCTGTAAGATTCTTTGGAACAAATTCCATACAAATATACAAATGATATATAATTCTATATCACTATAACAAATACTGAAGTATCTACTATATACATTTCCTGTGGTGACATTTCCATTTATCCTCAAATGTGAATGATGGATCTTAAAATCTAAGAAATGTGATGTCAATATTTTCTTCCCTGTTTTCCCCTGTTTCTTACTTCTCACTACAGTCAATTTATTCTGGAAGCTGCTTCTAAGCATATGCTGAATGAATTTGATTAAAAAGAAATGTTACAAAGGACTCTTTTTCCCAGGGAGGTTGCTAATTATCAGTTATCAAATTAACAATCCTCAAAAGGAGAGTGGATCTTCATGATTATGTTGTAGAACTACACTGGGTACTAGACTGTAGGCACAGACATCCACATGAAGCAGTTTTAGAACAAGTTAGCAAAAAGGTCTTCCCTAACCCTAATTATCTTTACTGTAATAATCCTTGTCACTTTCCCCTTTCTCCTACTATACAGCTTTTTGTGTGTTGAGGAACACAAGAAAGCAGAAGCTTTCCCAATTTCCCAAAGTAGTGAACAATATCTTTATACTGGTCATGAAAATAATATTACATGATACTAACTTTATAGATTGTGACACATATGCCATGATATTCTTTACTCCATAACAGTGTAGAAACTGCAAAATGTCCATGACTTTGAAAAAGAAACACTGTGAGGAGTTTTTGGATATTTCAGCTGACAATACAACTTTCAAAATATCTACCCAGCAGATGTTCTTCATTCTACCCCAGTTCTTATATATTTATTTTTATTAGTTTTTCCATATATTTATTCATCATATTTTACTTGACACTTTTTTAATATATGAGACACTCTTTTAATTTTGGGGAATAGAACAGAGAACAAGGCAAATGAAGACTCTGTTCTTACAGATCCTACATTGGAGAGGGAAGACCAGACAGTAAAAAGTAAACAAATAATCAGAGAAAGGCAAATACCATAAGATTTCACTCATATGTAGAATCTAAAAACAAAACAGATGAACATAAGGGAAGGGACAAAAAAGAGAGAGAGAGAAAGAGAAGCAAACCATAAGAGACTATTTAAGAATAGGGAACAAACTGAGGGTTGATGGAGGTAGGTAGAAGGGCTAAATGGGTGATGGTTATTATTAAGAAGGGTACCTGTTATGATGAACACTGGGTGTTGTATATAATTCATGAATCACTAAATTCTACTCCTGAAACCAATATTACACTATATATTAACTAACTAGAATTTAAATAAACATTTGGAAAAATAAAGGAAAATAAACAGACTGATGAGACAGACTGATTGGAAAGCCCTAGTTTATAGTGAGTTGTCAAAGCCTCTCCAGCAAAGTGGTATTTAAACTGAGATATGAATAGTAAGAATAAGCTGGCCAAGCCAAGAAATGGGACTAGAGTTGGTGGAAACAGGAAGACCTTCTGATATTGGACAGAACTAATCATGCTGAAGAAATTAAAGAAATTGGTGACTTGATTGTACTACACAAGGAGATAAGGGGGAACATGAAACTATATAAGCCCAGGTACACAGTTTGACTTTTATTGTAATGTGAGTGAAAGCTATAGTAGAATTCTAATACACTGAATATTGTCCAATTTATGTTTTTTTAAAAAAATATTTATTTATTTGAAAGATAGAGGGAGTGAGAGAGAGAGAGAGAGAGAGAGAGAGAACAAGGCAAGGTACGGGAGAGGCAGAGGGAGAGGGAGATGCAGACCACCCATATTCAATTTACATTTTTAAATGATTACTTTTGTGTGTGACTAATGGGCTTTAGCGGGACACAAGAGGAAACTAAAAGTTTTGTTATAAAGCAAGGAGAGAATTCTAGGTGAAAGATAATGGTAATAAGATTTTGGATCTAATGGACTGCTTGGAATATAATTTTAATACTACAAATAGTTAAGTACGCTCAGATTTAGGGTGTGTATAGGAGACATGATTGCTAGAAATTATTTTGGGCTGGATATGGAAGATAAGGGAAAAAGAGAAATCAGGAATGGTTCTTAGGTGTGGAGCTTGAGCAGCAACTGAAGAATTGTTATATTTGTTATATTTACTGTTATGGGGAAGGCAGGAGATGGGGGAATTTTGTTTCCAACTTGTTATATGAGAGATGCCTATTACATAAATGAAAATGGGAATGGGACAGTCAGACACACAAGTCTAAATTTCTGGGGAGAGGTCAGAGCTGAAGATATGGGTAGTATGTTGATCCATGTATCGAAGATGAGATCATCTAGGAGACACTGAAGACAATGATGATGTCCAAAGACAGAAAACCGGAGTCCATCAGCAACATTTTATGCCCACATTTACATATATTTTCCACTTTTTCTCTCCTATCTCTCTTTTCTTCCTACATCTGTTTTTTCCATCTCCCTCTCTCTCTTATCTCTTTTTGTCTTCTTCCATCTGTTTCTTTCATTGCTGGAGTCATAATTTATGGTAGCATTGATGTAGGAGTTATGAGTGTCTTGATTATCAGGGATCCAGGAAAAGTACAATGTGAACTTGGAAAAAATATCTCATGACAAAAAGTAAAGAAGGGATTTAAAAAAGAAAAAAATAAAAGGAGAGCATATGACAACAGAGTTTAGAAGGCAGCATAGTGAGGCTTTCAGTAGCCAAATTTGGGGAAAATCAATCATAAAGAATGTTGGCAATGATTTATAATATTTTAATTCAAAAAATATCAGTGACCTTATAAGAATATCCACATCCACACAAAAAATTGTATAGATAGAATAGGACAAGATGGCAAAGATGTAGGAGTAGGCATCGTTTCCCCTAAAGTGAGCTGATTACCTACCAAAAAACTCTGATCACCCATGAAATCAGCCTGAGATTAGAATTATACACTTCTGTAACTCTATGGGGGCAGAAGACGCTAGTGGGCAGGTAAAGTGGAGTGGGAACATTGGACTGATATCGGAAGATAAACAAAAGGGGGGGGGAGCCACCAGAAGTGACCCATTGGAAAGGAATACCCCAACGTGAGAGTGCCCTGTGATTGTAGACCAGCATTAACTTGGAGTCTTGTTGAAAGCACTCAAAAAGGGCAAAGGATTGTAGGGGGGATTGGGAGAATTGGGCAGTTAGGGACAAAAGCTTAAGCCCGCTGACCCAGGACAGCCACTGCTGGTGCTGAGCCAGAGAGAGTGCAGTGAAGAAGCCAGGTCTTGGCCCCTGAGCCCACAGCACACCTGAGAGCATCTGGGTGGTGGCCATGAGGGTGAGGGAGCCTTGCCAGCTGGCAGAACCACAGCCTTTTGCCTCTCGACCAGCACCTCGTGACTGAGTAGAGCACCACACCCTCCCCTGAGAGAGGGGTGGGCAGGCACCAGCCGGTGCTCTCTCAGACCTGCATAGTCTGAGCACTCCTAGCCTGTGCCAGTGTGAAAGTCTCAGTGCGCTATCTTTGCTTGGGACCTCTCTGGCAGTCTAGACCTGCCCAGAGAGCCGGGGCTAGTATTTCTCATGGTTTGGGGTACAAGTGGGAGTTCCTGTAACTCCAGAGACTGTGACTAGGGACATGCTCTGCCAGTGGCAGAGGGGGAATTTAAGTGCTCTGGGACACCCAGAGGGGAACAGACAAGCTTTTCTCTGAGAGGGAGGTCTGGGTGCAGTTTGCTTTCCTCTAAACCTCCAAGAACTGTCAAAAGCCACCAAGGGGAGATAAAACCAATGAACAAACAAACAAAAAACCTCCAGAGAACAAAAGCCTGAAAAACCGGTTTACTCAGAGCCCACCCCCTTGATGGAGGCAGGAGGACTTAACTCAGGGAACACTGCCTGAAAAACAATGCAACAGGCCCCTCCCCCAGGAAGCCAACAACAACAACAAAACCTCAAACAAACAAAGAAAAAAAAAAAAAAAGAGGACAACCACCACTACTTCATAGATACCACCTTTATTTT
The DNA here is from genome assembly GCF_020171115.1 of Neogale vison. NCBI lineage: Eukaryota > Metazoa > Chordata > Mammalia > Carnivora > Mustelidae > Neogale > Neogale vison. Next base: position 22,104,797 of record NC_058105.1, read on the forward strand.
TAATTTGTTCCCACTATTCTGATTCCTTTCATTTTTTATTATATATAACTTTTTAAGCTATTTGCCATCACAATGAGATGTTCAGTACATCAAATTCCATAATAACCTGAACTTTTTGATACATATACCTGTGTTTTTCTTTTTCTTTTCTATTTTTTATTTTATTTTATTTTATTTTATTTAATATTTATTTAGAGATAAACTTCAAGGTAATACCCTTTCCCCAATCAATGCTACCCCTATATGTAAACCAGTTATAATTCCCCTTTATCTCAGGAAAGTTGAGTCCTTTAACAAAGATATCAAGATACATCCAGGAAGAATCAAAATAAACTACCTTGCCCACACAGAATTTATAACCACTCACCCATCTTTTTCTTCCATCAGTGTTTCTGTGTGTTTTTGTCCTGGTAGTATATACATGTTATACTTGGGGTTCATTTTGACAAGGTTTTGTTTTTTTTTTTTAATTATTTTTTTTTCTCTAGTCATCTACTTTTGTCGGTCTTTTTGTTTGTCTGGTTTTGTTTGTATACTTTATAAATCTTACCTTGGGGCCCATTTGGGCTGGGTCTTCTCTTTTATCTTTCTTTTTATTTTTTCCTGTGTGTGTGTGTGTGTGTGTGTCTCTCTCTCTCTCTCTCTTTTTTCTTTTTTCATTCTTTTTGGTGCGGACTCCTGATTGCTCAGAAGCATTCCAGGGTGCAACTTACCTGTACCACAGTTGATACATTCAGCTACACATCAGCTCAACAATCTTTCACCAAAATGACTAGAAGGAGGAATGCCCAAAGAAAGAAAAATTCAGAGACTAGGCCTTCTGCATCAGAGCTATTGGATATGGACATAGACAGTATGTCAGAAAGGGAATTCAGGCTAACAATTATCCAGGCATTAGCTCGGTTGCAGAAAGCCTTTGATGACAAAATGGAATTGATTAGAGAAGAAGTGAAAGCCACCAGGAATGATGTTCAAAATGTTCTCAATGAGTTTCAATCTAATCTAAATTCTCTCAAAGCTAGGGTAACTGAGACAGAAGATAGAATTAGTGATCTGGAGGTCAAACAGATAGAGAAAAAGGAATAGGAGGAAGCCTGGAACAAACAGCTTAGAAGCCATGAAAACAGAATTAGGGAAATAAATGATGCCATGAAACATTCCAATGTCAGAATTACTGGAATCCCTGAGGAGGAGGAGAAAGAAAGGACACTAGAAGACATAGTTGACCAAATTCTTCATGAAAATTTTCCCAATCTCGCGAATGGAACCAGTGTTCGTATACTAGAGACAGAAAGGGCTGCCCCAAGATCATAGATTCTAGAAAGACCTTGAGACAACTGATAGTGAAAATGATGAATCATATTTGTAGACAGGAGCTCTTGAAAGCAGCTAGGGCAAAGAAATTCCTAGCGCACAGAGGAAAGCCCATCAGAATAACGTCAGACCTGTCCACAGAAACCTGGCAAGCCAGAAAGGACTGGCAAGACATACTCAGGGCACTAACTGAGAAGAACATGCAGCCAATAATACTTTATACAGCAAGACTGACATTTAAAATGGATGGCAAAATAAAGAGCTTCCAAGATGGGCAAGGTTTAAAAGAGTATGTGACCACCAAGCCGACACTGCATATATTAAGGGGGGGGGTTCTATAAAAGAGGAAAAATCCTAAGAATATAATTGAACAGAAATATATGGAGACAATCTATAGAAACAAAGACTTAACAGGTAACATGATGTCAATAAAAACATATCACTGAAAGACCCACAGCAAATATCATCCTCAATGTGAAAAAGCTTGCAGCCTTCCCGTTGAGATCAGGAACAAGACAAGGATGCCCACTTTCACCACTCTTGTTCAACATAGTATTAGAAGTCCTAGCAACAGCAAGCAGACAACAATGAGAAATAAAAGGTATCCAGATTGGCAATGAAGAAGTCAAACTCTCAGTCTTCGCAGATGACATGATTCTTTATATGGAAAACCAAAAGACTCCACCCCCAAACTACTAGAACTCATACAGCAATTTAGCAACGTGGCAGGATACAAAGTCAATGTACAGAAATCAGTGGCTTTCTTGTACACTAACAATGAAAACACAGAAAGGGAAATTAGAGAATCAATTCCATTTACTATAGCACCAAGAACCATAAGACACCTGGGAATAAACCTAACAAAAGAGGTAAAGAATCTGTATTTGAGGAACTACAGAACACTCATGAAGGAAATTGAAGAAGACACAAAAAGCTGGAAGACCATTCCATGCTCTTGGATCGGAAGAATAAACATTGTTAAAATGTCTATACTGCCTAGAGCAATCTATACTTTTAATGCCATTCTGATAAAAATTCCACCAGTATTCTTCAAAGAGCTGGAGCAAATAATCCTAAAATTTGTATGGAATCAGAAGAGACCCCGAATCGCTAAGGAAATGTTGAAAAACAAAAATAAAGCTGGCGACATCACATTACCTGATTTCAAGCTTTATTACAAACCTGTGGTCACCAAGACAGCATGGTACTGGCATAAAAACAGACACATAGACCAGTGGAACAGAATAGAGAGCCCAGATAGGGACCCTCAACTCTATGGTCAATTAATCTTCGACAAAACAGGAAACAATATACAGTGGAAAAAAGACAGTCTCTTCAATAAATGGTGCTGGGAAAACTTGACAGCTGTATGTAGAAGAATGAAACTCAACCATTCTTTTACACCATACACAAAGATAAACTGAAAATGGATAAAAGACCTCAACGTGAGAGAGGAATCCATCAGAATCCTAGAGGAGAACATAGGCAGTAATCTCTTCGATATCAGCCACAGCAACTTCTTTCAAGATATGTCTCCAAAGGCAAAGGAAACAACAGCGAAAATAAACTTTTGGGACTTCATCAAGATCAAAATCTTCTGCACAGCAAAGGAAACAGTCAAAAAAACAAAGAGGCAACCCACGGAATGGGAGAAGATATTTGCAAATGAAAGTACAGACAAAAGGTTGATATCTAGGATCTATAATGAACTCCTCAAACTCTACATACACAAAACAGACAAGCATATCAAAAAAATGGGCAGAAGATATGAACAGACACTTCTCCAATCAAGACATACAAATGGCTATCAGACACATGAAAAAATGTTCATCATCACTAGCCCTCAGGGAGATTCAAATTAAAACCACATTGAGATACCACCTTACACCAGTTAGAATGGCCAAAATTAGCAAGACAGGAAACAACATGGGTTGGAGGGGATGTGGAGAAAGGGAAACCCTCTTCCACTGTTGGTGGGAATGCAAGTTGGTGCAGCCTCTTTGGAGAACAGTGTGGAGATTTCTCAAGAAATTAAAAATAGAACTCCCCTATGACCCTGCAATTGCACTACTGGGTGCTTACCCCAAAGATACAGATGCAGTGAAAGAAAGGCCATCTGTACCCCAATGTTTATAGCAGCAATGGCCACGGTCGCCAAGCTATGGAAAGAACCACGATGCCCTTCAATGGACGAATGGATAAGGAAGATGTGGTCCATATACACTATGGAGTATTATGCCTCCATCAGAAAGGATGAATACCCAAATTTTGTATCAACATGGGCGGGACTTGGAAGAGATTATGCTGAGTGAAATAAGTCAAGCAGAGAGAGTCAAGTATCATATGATTTCACTTATTTGTGGAGCATAACAAATAGCATGGAGGACATGGGGAGTTAGAGAGCAGAAGGGAGTTGGGGGAAATTGGAAGGGGAGGTGAATCATGAGAGACTATGGACTCTGAAAAACAATCTGAGGGGTTTGAAGTGGCAGGGGGGTGGGAGGTTGTGGTACTAGGTGGTGGGTATTATAGAGGACATGGATTGCATGGAGCACTGGGTGTGGTGCAAAAATAATGAATACTGTTATGCTGAAAATAAATAAATTTAATTTAAAAAAACATATCTCTTAATAATCACTCTCAATGTGAATGGCCTAAATGCGCCCATAAAATGACACAAGGTTGCAGATTGGATAAAGTGACAGGACCTATCCATATGTTGTCTGCAAGAGACACATTTTGATCCTAAGAATACATCCATACTGAAAGTGAAGGGATGGAGAAGCATCTTTCATACCAAAGGGCCTCAAAAGAAGGCTGAGGTGGTGATTCTCATGTGAGATAAAGTAGATTTTAAACTAGAGACTGTAGTCAGAGATATAGAAGTTCACTACATAATTCTTAAAGGGACTCTCCACCAAGACGATCTAACAATTATAAATATTTATATCCCCAATATGGGAGCAGCCAATTACATAAGAAAACTGTTAATCAAAAAAAGAGTCATATTGATATGAATACATTAATAGTAGGAGATCTTAACATGCCAATCTCAGTAATAGACAGATCATCAGAGCAGAAAATCAATAAAGAAACAAGAACATTGAATGACACATTGGACCAGACGTACCTCATAGATATATACAGAACATTCCACCCTAACACAAAAGAATATTCATTCTTTGCGAGTGCACATAAAACCTTCTCCAGTATAGACCCCATACTGGATCATAAATTGGCCTCAAATGATGTCAAAATATTAAGATTATTCCCTGCATATTCTCAGATCACAATGCTTTGAAACTGGAGGTCAACCACAAGGAAAAGTTTGGGAGGAATTCAAACACCTGGAATCTAAAGACCACCTTGCTTCAGAATTCTTGGATCAACCAGGAATTCAAAGAGGAACTTAAATAATTCATGGAAACCAATGAGAACAATAACACATTGGTCCAAAACCTATGGGATACAGCAAAGGCGGTCCTAAGGGGGAAATACATAGCCATCCAAGCCTCCCTCAAAAAAATTGAAAACTCCAGAATATACTAGCTATCTTACACCTTAATGAACTGGAGAATCAACAAGAAATTAAGCCAACTCCACACATAAGAATAGAAATAATCGGGGCGACTGGGTGGCTCAGTGGGTTAAGCCGCTGCCTTCGGCTCAGGTCATGATCCCAGGGTCCTGGGATCGAGTCCCGCATCAGGATCTCTGCTCAGCAGGGAGCCTGCTTCCCCCTCTCTCTCTGCCTGCCTCCCTGCCTACTTGTGATCTCTCTCTCTGTCAAATAAATAAATAAAATCTTAAAAAAAAAGAATAGAAATAATCAAGATTAGAGCAGAGATCAATGAGTTAGAAACTAGAGATACAGTAGAATACATCAATGAAACTAGAAGCTGGTTTCTTGAAAGAATCAATAAGATTAATGAACCATTGGCCAAACTAATCCAAAAGAAAAGAGAGAAGGCCCAATTTAATAAAATTATGAATAAATAGGGAGAGATCACAACTAATACCAAGGAAATAGAAACAATCATCAAAAATTATTGTCAACAGTTATATAAATTGACAACCTGAATAGACCAATATCTAGCAATGAGATTGAAGCAGTTATCAAAACACTCCCAAAAAACAAGAGCCTAGGACCTGATGGATTCCCTGGGGAATTCTACCAAACTCTCAAAGAAGAAATAACACCTATTCTCCTGAAGCTGTTTCAGAAAATTGAAGCAGAAGGAAAACTTCGACTCTTTTTATGAAGACACCATTACCCTAATCCCCAAACCAGGCAAAAACCCCACCAAAAAGGAGAATTTCAGACCAATATCCCTGATGAGTATGGATGCTAAGATTCTCAACAAGCTCCTAGCAAATAGGATCCACCAGCACATTAAAAAGATTATCCACCATGACCAAGTGGAATTCATCTCTGGATTTCAAGGATGGTTCAACATTCGCAAATCAATCAATGTGACAGAACATATCAATAAGGGAGAAGAAGCACACAGTCCTCTCAATTGATGCAGAAAAAGCATTTGACAAAATCTAGCATCCGTTCCTGATTAAAACGCTTCAAAGTATAGGGATAGAGGGAACATTCCTGAACTTCATCAAATCTATCTATGAAAAACCCACAGCAAATATCATCCTCGATGGAAAAAGCTCACAGCCTTCCCGTTGAAATCGGGAAAAGGACAAGGATGCCCACTCTCACCACTCTTGTTCAACAGAGTATTAGAAGACCTAGCAACAGCAATCAGAAAACAAAGAGAAAGGGTATCCAAATTGGCAATGAAGAATTCAAACTCTCTCCTCGTAGATGACATGATACTTTATATGGAAAACCGAAAAGACTTACCCCCACTCTACTTGAACTCATACAGCAATTCAGTAATATGACAGGATCCAAAGTCAATGTTCAGAAATCAGTTGCTTTCTTATACACTAACAATGAAAACACAGAAAGGGAAATTAGAGAATCAATTCCATTTACTATAGGACAAAGAACCATAAGATACCTGGGAATAAACCTAACAAAAGAGGTAAAGGATCTGTACTTGAGGAACTACAGAACACTCATGAAAGAAATTGAAGAAGACACAAAAAGATGGAAGACTATTCCATGCTCATGGATTGGAAGACTAAACATTGTTAAAATGTCTATACTACCTAGAGCAATCTATACTTTCAATGCCATTCCAATCAAAATTCCACCAGCATTTTTCAAAGACCTGGAACAAACAATCCTAAAATCTGTGTGGAATCAGAAGAGACCCCAAATTGTTAAGGAAATGTTGGAAAAGAAAACTGGAGACATCATGTTGCCTGATTTCAAGCTTTATTACAAAGATGTGATCACCAAAACAGCATGGTACTGGCACAAAAACAGACACATAGACCAGTGGAACAGAGTAGAGAGCCCAGATATGGACCTTCAACTCAATGGCCAACTAATCTTCGACAAAGCAGGGAAAAATATACAGTGGAAAAAAGACAGTCTCTTCAATAAATGGTGCTGGGAAAACTGGACAGCTATATGTAGAAGAATGAAACTCAACCATTCTCTTACATAAAGATAAACTCGAAATGGATAAAAGACCTCAACATGAGGCAGGAATTCATCAGAGTCTAAGAGGAGACCATAGGCAGTAACCTCTTCGATATCAGCCACAGCAACTTCTTTCAAAATATGTCTCAAAAGGTAAAGGAAACAAAAGTGAAAATGAATTTTTGGGACTTCATCAAGATCAAAAGCTTCTGCACAGCAAAGGAAACAGTCAAAAAAACAAAGAGGCAACCCACGGAATGGGAGAAGTTATTTGCAAATGAAAGTACAGACAAAAGGTTGATATTCAGGATCTATAAAGAACTTCTCAAACTCAATACACACAAAACAGATAATCATGTCAAAAATGGGCAGAAGACATGAACAGACACTTCTCCAATGAAGACATACAAATGGCTATCAGACACATGAAAAAATGTTCATCATCACTAGCCATCAGGGAGATTCAGATCAAAACCACAATAAGATACCACCTTACGCCAGTTATAATGGCCAAAATTAACAAGACAGTAAACAACGTGTGTTGGAGAGGATGTGGAGAAAGAGGAACCCTATTACACTGTTGGTGGGAATGCAAGTTAGTGCAGCCAGTTTAGAGAACAGCATGGAGATTCCTTAAGAAAGTAAAAAAAAATAGAGCTTCCCTATGACCCTGCAATTGCACTATTGGTATTTACCCCAACAATACAGATGTAGTGAAAAGAAGGGCCATCTGTACCCCAATGTTGATAGCAGCAATGGTCACCATAGCCTAACTGTGGAAACAATCAAGATGCCCTTCAGCGGATGAATGGATAAGGAAGATGTGGTCCATATACACTATGGAGTATTATTCCTTCACCAGAAAGAATGAATACCCAACTTTTGTAGCAACATGGACGGGACTGGAAGAGATTATGCTGAGTGAAATAAGTCAAGCAGAGAGAGTCAAGTATCATATGGTTTCACTTACTTGTGGAGCATAACAAATATCATGGAGGACAAGGGGTGTTAGAGAGGAGAAGGGAGTTGGGGGAAATTGGAAGGGGAGGTGAACCATGAGGGGCTATGGACTCTAAAAAACAATCTGAGGGGTTTGAAGTAGCCGGGGGGTGGGAGGTTGGGGTACCAGGTGGTGGGTATTATAGAGGGCACGGATTGCATGGAGCACTGGGTATGGTGAAAAAATAATGAATACTGTTATGCTGAAAATGAATAAAAATAAATTAAAAAAAAACTTTTTTGGCACCCTGAAGTGCATGTTACGTTATTGCACCAACTTGCATTCCCACCAACAGTGTATCCTATCTTGCTAATTTTGGCCATTCTAACTGGTGTAAGGTGATATCTCAATGTGGTTTTAATTTGAATCTCCCTGAGGGCTAGTGATGATGAATATTTTTTCATGTGTCTGATAGCCATTTGTATGTCTTGATTGGAGAAGTGTCTGTTCATATCTTCTTCCCATTTTTTGATATGTTTGCCACATTGAGATATCACCTTACACCAGTTAGAATGGTCAAAATTAACAAAACAGGAAACAACATGTGTTGGAGAGGATGGGGAGAAAGGGGAACCCTCCTACACTGTTGGTGGGAATGCAAGCTGGTGCAACCCCTCTGGAAAACAGCATGGAGGTTCCTCAAAATGTTGAAAATAGAACTGCCTTATGACCCAGCAATTGCACTACTGGGTATTTACCCTAAAGGTAGAAATGTAGTGATCCGAAGGGGCACGTGCACCCGAATGTTTATAGCAGCAATGTCCACAATAGACAAACTATGGAAAGAACCTAGATGTCCATCAACAGATGAATGGATCAAGAAGATGTGGTATATATACACAATGGAATACTATGCAGCCATCAAAAGAAATGAAATCTTGCCATTTGCGATGACGTGGATGGAACTAGAGAGTATCATGCTTAGCGAAATAAGTCAAGTGGAGAAAGACAACTATCATGTGATCTCCCTGATATGAGGAAGTGGAGATGCAACATGGGGGGTTAAGGGGATAGGAGAAGAAGAAATGAAACAAGATGGGATTGGGAGGGAGACAAACCATAAGTGACTCTTAATCTCACAAAACAAACAGGGTTGCTGGGGGGAAGGGGGTTAGGGGAAGGGGGTGGGGCTATGGACAATGGGGAGGTTATATGCTATGGTGGGTGCTGTGAAGTGTGTAAACCTGGTGATTCACATACCTGTACCCCGGAGGATAAAACTATATGTATAAAAAATTACAAAAAAAACAACCTAAAGACAACCTTTAGAATGTGAGACTATATTTGCAAACATCTTGCCAGCTAAAAGGCTAGTATCCAAAATCTATAAGGAACTGATCCAACTCAATACCCCAAATAACAAATAATACAGTTAAGAAATGGGCTGAAGACATAGACACTTCTCCAAAGAAGACATACAAATGGCTAATGGACATATGAAAAAATGCTCCACATCACTTGAAATCAGGAAAATACAAATCAAAATCACAATGAGATACCACATCACACCAGTCAGAATGGAAAAATATCATTTTTTATAAAGAAGATACAAATGCATAAATGTAGAAGAAAGATAAAAAATTGCATAAACCAATTTTTAAAGAAGATTTTATTTACTTATTTATTTGACAGAGAGAGGGAGAGAGAGAGAGAGCACAGAAGTAGAGGGAGAAGCAGGCAGAGGGAGAGGGAGAATCAGACTCTCCATGGAGCAGAGAGCCTGACTTGGGGCTTGATCCCAGGACCCTGGGTTCATGACCCAAGCCAAAGGCAGATGTTTAACTGACTGAGATACCCAGGTGCCCCAACATTCACTAATTTAATAGCTGGCTTGGAAGGTATCAATAATACTAAAACCCTAAGGTGAAACGTTTTTGAGGATAAAGATATTAAAATTGTCTCAAAGATTAGTTTTCTTTACATTGGAGAAAATGGCAGAAACTATTTCCCAAATAAGTAAACAAAGTTAACATCAACGATGTGGTAAAAAAAAAGTATGTTTCTAATAAGACACACTGAGAGGAGCACAATATCACCTAAATGATATTCTTGCCAAAATGTTTAATCTGAATCCACTCATGATGAAATAATTAGACAAACCTGTATTTTGGGGGCATTCTACAAAACTGGCCTGTAATCCTCAAATTTGTCAGTGTCATCAAGGACATACACACATGCATACACACAAATTTGGAAGATTATTCTAGATTAAAGGAAACTTAAGAAATAAAATAACTAAAAAAATGTGTGACCCTGTTTTGGAGTCTAAGGGATAAGAATGATAAGTGGACATTATTGGTATGATTAGAATATTTGAATATAGGCAATGTATTAGATAATGTATACAGTTGAATTTCTTAGCTGGTATGATAGTATTGTGAATATGTTGGAGGATGTTTTTGTTCTTAGGAGATGCACACTAAATTATTTAGGGGTAATGTCTTACAACGCAATACACATTCAAATAGCTTATTGAAAAAAGTATAGATAGATTGATATAGATATATACATACATATAAGAGAGATAAGAAATGCTGTAAAATGGTAACAATTAGAGAATTTAGGTGAAGGGTATTATACGGTGTTCACTGAACATCTTGAAATTATGCATAGATTTGATTTTTTTCAAAATAGAATATTAGTGAAAAATGGGGTATCCCAATAGACAGGTGGAATGTAGGAATTTCAGGGTCATCTAATATTCAGAGATTCTTCTTGGTAAGTAGACCACATCAAGGTAATCTCTCAGTAGATATCAGGTGGTCAGCTTCTGGGCATGCACTTGTGGTGGGTAGACTCTAAGGTGACCCCTCAATGATACCATGACCCCTATAATCCACACTTTCATGTATTTGCCTCTTCTTGACAGTGGGTGAGACCTGTGGCTTGCTCTAGACAAAAGAATATAGTAATGGTAAGGGGATAGTCACTCCCTGATTATATAACACTATATAAGACTCTCAGCACTGGATGAGAGTACTGATGGCTCAATAAAGTAAGCAGCCATGTTGAGGAATCCCACGTGACAAAAAACAAACAAACAAACAAACAAACAAAAAACACAAGAACAAAACAAAAACAAATCCAAAAACTATAGGGCCTCTAAAAACATTAAGATATTTCCAGAATCTGAAGGCAGCTTCTAGCTGAGAAAAATCCATCCAGAAAAATCTAAGGTTATCTATCCTACAAAGGCAAGAATCTAATTGAGTCTCCAAGAGACTACCATCTGATCAATACCTAATAGCCTTGTAAGACCCATAGCTGAGGAACTAGATAAACTGTGCCCAGACTCCTGACCCAAAGAATATAAGATAGTAATGTGTATTGTTTTGAGTTGCTAAATCTGTGGTAATTTGCTATAGTCTGAACTGAATACTCCAAGAGAGTTCAAAGTCAGGGTGGAATTAACAGAAATTCAATTGAACTTATCTAGGGTCACAGAACTTATAACCAGAGCACTTGGCATGTTGAGTCCACCCAGCCTTGCTTCAGAGACATGCTGGCACACTCAGCCACCTTGCTACACTTCTTCTCATTGTTAAGGGTTGCATAGCATTTCTTTGTTATAGAAGTTCTATAAACTATTTGGCAACCTAGTATCACTGGGCACGTATTTCCAGTTTGTACTTACCTAAATCCACAATCTTTACACTGTCATCTTTGTGCATGTTTTTCCTTTCTCATTAGGATATATTTTCAGTACCCTACCTGATCAAAACCATTTTCAGCTCTTGACTAATGCCAAGCTGTTAGAATAGAGATGTCTTAAGACTACTTCTTTTGTAAATAATGATAATAGCTATGATTTACTGAGCTGTTACAATGTAATGAGCATTGTGCTGAATGCTTTATATTAACAATCTCATTTAATCTTCACAATGATGTCATAGAATACACAATGTCATTATCCAACATCTTAGATAAGGAAATAGAGGTTCAGAAATGTTAAGTAATTTATTCAAGGTCACATAGTAAAAAAAGATTCAAACTCAGCTCAGTATAACTCTAGATTCTGTTTTGTGATTACTATTTTCTCCTTCATGGAGTAGGCATACGCAACAGACTGAAGGAGGAATAAATATTAGAAGGCTGTTAGAGTAAATCAGAAGGAGCTGATTAAGGCTGTATTCTCAAATGTATTCTCCAGAGAACAGCATCAGTTCCACATGGGAACATTTAAACATGGAAATGCTTGGGCCTCTCTTCAATTGACTGAGTCAGAAACTCTGGGAATAGGGCCCAGTTATCTGTATTTTTATAATCCATCCAGGGATTATGATGCTCACTAAAATTTTAGAACCACTGGAGTAATGTGATAGCAGTGGAAAATGAAAGACAAGGGGAAAAATTGTATGACTTGAAGAGGCTATAAGGAATTTGAGTTCAGTATGTTTGAAACATAGGTGATGGGAAGAAAAGTGGTCATATAGAAGAAAAGAGAATCATCCTTATGTTTTATCCATCAATTTGATGTTAGGCAACTTTTTTATGGTTTAGGAATCATTTTTATTGTTAACATATAGTGTATTTTTGTTTTCAGGGGTACCGGTCTGTGACTCATCAGTCTTACACATTTCATGGTGCTCACCATAGCACATACCCTCCCCAATGTCCATCACCCAGATACCCTATCCCTCCCACACCTTTCCACTCCAACAACCCTCAATTTGTTTTCTGAGATTAAGAGTTGCTTATGGTTTGTCTCCCTCTCTGGATTCATCCAGTTTCATTTTTTCCTGTCTTCCCCCATGATCCTTGGCCTTATTTCTCAAATTCCACATATCAGTGAGATCATATGGTAATTGTCTTTCTCTGATTTACTTATTTCCCTTAGCATAATACTCTCTACTTCCATCCACATCATTGTAAATTGCAAGATTTCATTTTTGATGGCCACATAATATTTCTGTGTGTGTGTGTGTGTGTGTGTGTGTGTGTACTACAACTTCTTTACCATTCATCTGTTGGTGGACGTCTAGGCTCTTTCCATAGTTCAGCTATTGTGAACATTGCTGCTATAAATATTGAGTTTCATGTGCCCCTTCAGACACTACCCTGGTATTTTTCTGGTAAATACCCAGTAGTGCAATTGTTGGGTCATAGGGTAGCTCTATTTTCAACTTTTTGAGGAACCTCCATAGTGTTTTCCAGAGGGGCTCCGCCAGCTTGCATTCCCACCAAAAGTATAGGATGGTTCCCTTTTCTCTGCATACTTACCAACAACTGTCATTTTCTGACTTGTTAAATTTAGCCATTCTGACTGGTGTGAGGGTATCTCATTGTTGTTTCAATTATTTCCCTGATCCCAAGTGATGTTGAGCACTTTTTTATGGGTCTGTTGGCCATTTGGATATCTTCTTTGCAGAAATGTCTGTTCATGTCCTCTGCCCATTTACTGACTGGATTATTATTCTTTGGGTGTTGAATTTGATAAGTTCATTACAGATTTTAGGTACTAGCCCTTTATCTGATATGATATTTTCAAATATCTTCTCCCATTGGTTGTTGGTTGTCTTTTGGTTTTGTTGACCGTTTCCCTTTTTAATTTTTTTTATATTATGTTAGTCACCATACAGTACATCATTAGTTTTTGATGTAGTGTTCCATGATTCATTGTTAGCATATAACACCCAGTGCTCCATGCAATATATGCCCTTTTTAATACCCATAACTGGGCTAACCCAGACTCCCACCCTCCTTCTCTCTAAAATCTTCAGTTTGTTCCCTGGAGTCCATAATCTCAAACAGTTCATCTCCCCATCTGATTCCCACACCCCATCCCTTTTTCCTTCCTCCTCCTAATGTCCTCCATGCTATTCCTTATGTTCCACAAATAAATGAAACCAAATAATTGTCTTTCCCAGATTGACTTATTTCACTTAGCATAATCTCCTCCAGTTCCATTTATGTTGATGCAAACTTGAGATTCATCCTTTCTGATAGCTGAGTCATATTCCATCGTATATATGGACCATATCTTCTTTATCCATTCATCTGTTGAAGGGAATCTTAGCTCCTTCCACAGTTTGGCTATTGTGGAGACTGGTTCTATGAACATTGGGGTACATGTTGCCCTTCTTTTCACTGCATCTGTATCTTTGGGGTAAATAACCAGTAGTGCAATTGCTGGGTCATAGGGTAGCTTTATTTTTAACTTTTTCATGGAAACTGAACACTGAATTCCAAAGTGGCTTTACCAACTTACATTCTCACCAATAGTATAAGAGGGTTCCCCTTTCTCCACGTCTCCCACTTTTGTTGTTTCCTGTCTTGTGGATTTTTGCCATTCTAACTGGTGTAAGGTGGTATCTCATTCTGGTTTTGATTTCTATTTCCCCGATGGCGTGATGATGAGTATTTTTTCTTGTATCTGTTAGCCATTTGTATGTCTTCTTTGAAGAAGTGTTGTTCATGTCTTCTTCCCATTTCTTGACTGGATTATTTGTCTTTTGGGTGTTGAGTTTGAATAGTTCTTTATAGATCTTGGATGTCAGTCCTTTATCTGTAATGTCATTTGCAAATATCTTCTCCCATTCCGTGGGTTGCCTTTTAGTTTCATTGACTGTTTCCTTTGTTGTATACAAGCTTTTTGTCCTGATGAAGTCACAAAAGTTCATTTTTGCTTTTATGTCTCTTGCCTTTGGAAACATGTCTTGAAAGAAGTTGCAGTTGCTGTGGATGATGTCTAAGAGGTTACTGCCTATGTTTTCCTCTACAGTTTTTTTTCCCAATTTATTTATTTTCAGAAAAACAGTATTCATTATTTTTTCACCACACCCAGTGCTCCATGCAAGCTGTGCCCTCTATAATACCCACCACCTGGTACCCCAACCTCCTGTTTCACATTGAGATCTTTCATCCATTTTGAGTTTATCTTTGTTATGGTGTAAGAGAATGGTCAAACTTCATTCTTCTGAATATAGCTGTCTTATTTTCCCAGCACCATTTATTGAAGAGACTGTCTTTTTTCTACTGGATATTTTTTCCTGCTTTGTTGTAGATTAGTTGACCATAGAGTTGAGGATTCATATCTGCACTCTCTATTCTGTTCCATTGATCTATGTGTCTGTATTTGTGCCAGTACCATGCTGTCTTGGTTATCACAATTTTGTAATATAGAATGAAGTCAGGCAATGTGATGCCCCCAGCTTTGTTTTTCTTTTTCAACATTTCCTTGGCAATTCAGGGTCTTTTCTGGTTCCGTACCAATTTTAGTATTATTTGTTCTAGCTCTGTGAAAAAAAGTTGATGGTATTTTGATAGGGATTGCATTAAGTGTGTAGATTTCTCTAGGAAACATAGAAATTTTTACAATATATATCCTTGCAATCCATGAGCATGGAACATTTTTCCATTTCTTTGTGTCTTCCTCAATTTCTTTAATAAATTTTCTGTAGTTTCTAGAGAATAGATCCTTTACTTCTTTGGTTACATTTATTCCTAGCTATTCTATGGTTTTTGGTACTATTGTAAATGGAATTGATTCCCTAATTTATCTTTCTACAGTTGCACTGTTAGTGTATAGGAAAGCAACTGATTTCTGTGCATTGATTTTGTATCCTGCCACATTACTGAATTGCTGTGTGAGTTCTAGTCATTTGGGGGTGTGTTCTTCTGGATTTTCCACATTAAGTATCCTGTCATTTGCCAAGACAGAGAGTTTGACTACTTTTTTGCCAATTTGAACACGTTTTATTTCTTTTTTTGGTCTAATTGCTGATGCTAGGATTTCTAGTACTATGTTGAACAATAGTGGTGAGAGTGGGCATTATTGTCACGTTCCTGACCTTAATAGAAAGTTTCTCAGCTTTTCCCATTGAGAATGATATTCTCTGTGGGCATTTAAATTGCAGATGGTTTTTAAGAAATCGAGGAATGTTCCCTCTATCCCTACACTTTGAAGAGTTTTAATCAGGAAAGGATGTTGTATTTTGTCAAACGCTTTTTCTGCCTCAATTGAGAGGGCCACTTGGTTCTTTCCTTTTCCCTTATTAGTGTGTTCTATAACGCTGATTTGTGAATGTTGAACCAACTTTGTATCCCAGGGATAAATCCCACTTGGTCATGATGGATACTCCTTTTAATGTACTGTTTCAAAGTATTATGGTCTAAGAATATGCAAGGAATAATCTCAATCCTTTGGTATCAATTGAAATCTGATTTGTGACCTAGTATGTTATCTATTCTGGAGAAAGTTCCATGTGCATTTGAGAAAAATGAGTATTCTGTTGTTTTAGGGTGTAATGCTCTGTATATATCTATGAGGTCCATCTGGTCCAGTGTGTCATTCAAAGCTCTTGTTTCTTTGTTGATTTTCTGATTAGATGATCTGTCTGTTGCTGAGAGTGGTGTATTGAGGTCTCCTACTATTAACATATTAATATCAATATATCTCTTTATTTTGGTTAACAATTGGCTTGTGTAGTTGGCTGCTCTCATGTTGGGGGCATAGATATTTACAACTGTTAAATCTTGTTGAATAGACCCTTTAAGAATGATGTAGTGCCCTTCTGTATCTCGAACTACAGTCTTTAGCTTAAAATCTAAGTTGTCTGAGCGGTGCCTGGGTGGCTCAGTGGGTTGGGGCCTCTGCCTTTGGCTCAGGTCATTGTCCCAGGGTCCTGGGATTGAGCTCCGCATTGGGCTCTCTGCTTATTGGGGAGCCTCCTTCCTCCTCTCTCTCTGCCTGCTTGTGATCTCTGTCTGTCAAATAAAAAAAATTAAAAAACATCTAATTTGTCTGATATGAGAATTGCCACCCTAGTTTTCTTTTGAGGTCCATTGGTATGAAAGATGCTTCTCCATCCCTTCACTTTCAGTCTTGATGTATCTTTAGGTTCAAAATGAGTCTCTTGTAAGACAGCATATGGATGGGTCTTGTCTTTTTATCCAATCTGCAACCCTATGCCATTTCATGGGAGCATTTAGGCCATTCACATTGAGAGTGATTATTGAAAGATATGATTTTATTGTCATCATGTTGCCTGTGAAGTCCCTCTTTTTATAGACTGTCTCTGAAAATTTCTATTTTATATTACTCTTGGGGTTGTTCTCCTTTTACAGAACTTCCCTTAATATTTCTTTTTTTTAAGATTTTGTTTATTTATTTGACACAGAGAGAGAGATCACAAGTAGGCAGAGAGGCAGGCAGAGGGAAAGAGGGAAGCACACTCCCTGATGAGCAGAGAACCCAATATGGGGCTTGATCCCAGAACCCTGGGATCATGATCTGAGCTAAAGGCAGAGGCTTTAACCCACTGATCCACCCAGGTGCCCCCCCTTAATATTTCTTGCAGATCCAGTTTAGTAGTCACATATTCTTTCAGTTTCTGCAAGTCTTGGAAGTTCCTTGTCTCTCCATCCATTCTGAATGACCGCCTTGCTGGATAAAGTATCCTTGGCTGCATGTTATTCTTATCTAGTACCCTGAGTGTGTCTTGTCAGCTCTTTCTGTCTTTCCAGGTCTCTGTGTACAGGTCTGACATTATTCTGATGTTCCTCCCTTTGTACATAAATCTCTTCCCTGGGGCACTTGGGTGACTCAGTGGGTTAAGCCACTGACTTTGGCTCATGTCATGATCTCAGGGTCCTGGGATCAAGTCCTGCATCAGGCTCTTTGCTCAGCAGGGACCCTGCTTCTCTCTATCTCCCTGCCTGCCTCTCTGCCTACTTGTGATCTTTCTCTGTCAAATAAATAAATAAAATCTTAAAAAAAAATAAAACTCTTCCCCCTTGCCACTTTCAAGATTGTCTTCTTGGGCCTGAGATTTGAAATTTGAACTATTATAGGTTGTGGTGTTGGTCTGTTGTCCTTGATCTTGGGAGGGTTCCTCTTTGCCTCTTGAAGGTGAATACTTTCGCCTTCCCCAGATTAGGGAAGTTCTCAGCTATGATTTTCTAAAATATATCCTCTAGACATCTCTCTCTCAACCCCCTGGTATCCCAATAATTCTGATATTAGAATATTTCACTGAGTCATTAATCTCTCTCAGTGTGATCCCTTGGGTTTTAATCTGCCCCCCCGACTCCTAGGTTACCTTCTTTTATATCATCTTATCTTCTCATTCACTAATTTATTCTTCTGCCTCATTAACCCTGGTAGTCAGAGTATCCAGTTTAGACTGCATTTCATTCATAGGATTTTTATGTTCTGCCTGATTAAATCTCACTTCCTCACTTAGAGATTCTATATTATCATTAATATTTTTCTTAAGCCTAGGTATCACCTTGGCAATTGTACTCTGAAGTCTTTTTCTGACATCTTGGTTATGTCCATATCCATTATTTCTGTGGCAGAGGCCACAGTCTCTGTATCTTTCTTTTGTTGGGGGTTCCTCTTCTTAGTCATTCTGTTGAGGGGTGATTGAGAGAATACACAGTGTTCAAATAATTGACCACAACCCAAGGAAGATGCGTCTGTTTTATAGGGACCTTAGGGTTGTCAGCCTCCTGTTCTTCCAGGCTGTCTTTTGCGGGAATGGTCTGCTGCACTCTTTCTCAGGCAACCTTGTTTAGGCAGATTTGCCCTGTCCCCTGTGGGGTGGGATGGGCTTAATGAAAACCATTCTGGGGAGGCTTTTGTTCTCTGGTAACTTCCCACCTCTCTTCAGAGAGTCAGAACCTCTGTATCCAATCCTCTGTCTCAGAACAGAGAGATCACAGTCTGCTTTTCACTGAGCTCTCCAGGTCATACTCTCTCCATTTCTGTCTGTGTTGCTAAAAACTGGAGGGTCCTAGGTTGTGGTCCCCACAGCAGCAGTCCCAGCCCTTGCTCCAAGGCCCAGGCACGTTTCTGATCTTCCAGCTTCTAAAACTGCAAGCTGCTCCCGGTTCAGATGTGTGCCCTTAGAAGCTACAGGTTTCAGTCTGGGGGAGGTGCCCTAAAGTTCTTTCCTTGTCACAACTGGTCTGCAAGTCTGTCCCAGGTCCCCAGGGTGGGAGCCTTTTTGCCTTCTCAGTTCAGGATCACAGAGGCTTCCTCCCCCTTCTGTTTATCTTCTGATATCTGCCTGCTGAAACACACCCTCCCCCTGCTTCATACTCAAGACCAGCCACTAGAGATATTCTGTTTGTAGAAATCCAGATATATCTTCTTGCATCTCAGGCTTATTTTGTGGGTGTTAAGAATGGTCTGTCAGATATCTGGCTCAATTGAGGGGACCAGTTGAGATAGGATCCCCTACTCCTCTGCCATCTTTTCTCCCTTGTTAACTGTTTCCTTTGTTGTGCAAAAGATTTTTATCTTCATGAAGTCCCAACAGTTAATTTTTGCCCTTGCTTCCTTTGCCTTTGGCATTGTGTCTAGGAAGAAATTGCTGCAGCTGAGGTTGAAGACATTGCTGCCTCCTCAAGGGATTCTCCTCTCACATTGAGGTCTTTCATCCATTTGGAGTCTATTTTTGTATATGGTGTAAGGAAATGGTCCAGTTTCATTCTTTTCCATCTTGCTATCCAATTTTCCCAACACCATTTGTTGAAAAGACTCACTTTTTTCCATTGGACATTATTTCCTGCTTTGTCAAAGATTAGTTGACCACAGAGTTGAGGACCTATTTCTGGGTTCTTTATTCTGTTCCATTGATCTATGTGTCTGTTTTTGTGCTAGTAGCATACTGTCTTGATTATAGCTTTGTAATAGAGCTTGAAGTTCAGAATTGTGATGCTGCCAGGTTTCCTTTTCTTTTTCAACATTCCTCATGCTATTCAGGTCTTTTTTGGCTCCATACAAATTTTGGATTATTTATTCCAGCTCCATGAAAAAAATTGATGGTATTTTGATAGGGATTGCATTAAATGGGTAGATTGGTCTAGGTAGCATAAACATTTTCACAATATTTGTTCTTCTAATCTATGAGCATGGAACGTTTTTCCATTTCTTTGTGTCTTCCTCAATTTCTTTCATAAATATTCTGTAGTTTTCTGAATACAGTTTTTTTTTTGCCTCTTTGGTGAGATATATTCCTAGGTATCTTATGGTTTGGGTCTAAGGGTAAACGGGATTGAGTTATTAATTTCTTTCTCTTTCTTGTTGTTGGTTTATAGAAATTCAACTGGTTTTGGTGCACTGCTTTTATATCCTGACAATTTACCAAATTCCTATATGAGTTCTAGCAGTTTTAGGATGGGGTCTTTTGGGTTTTCCACACAAAGTATCATATTATCTGCAAAGAGTGGGAGTTTGACTTCTTCTTTGCCAATTTGGATGCCTTTTATTTCTTTTTGTTGTCTGGTTGCTGTGGCTAGGACTTCTAGTACTATGTTCAATAGTAGTGGTGATAGTGGAGATGCCTGCTGTGTTTCTGACCTTAGTGGAAAAGCTCTCAGTTTTTCCCCATTGAGAATGATATTCACTGTTGGTTTTTTATTGATGACTTTGAAGATATTGAGGTATGTACTCTCTATCACTACACTGTGAAGAGTTCTGATCAAGAAAGGATGCTATACTTTGTCAAATGCTTTTTCAGCATCTATTGAGAGTATCATGTGGTTTTTGATCGTTCTTTTATTAATGTAGTATATCACACTGATTGATTTGTAGATGTTAAACCAAACTTGCAGCCCATGAATAAATCCCACTTGGTCATGTTGAATAATCCTTTTAATGTACTGTTGGATCTTATTGGCTAGGATTTTGGTGACAATTTTTGCATCCATGTTCATCAGGAATATTGGTCTGTAATTCTCATTTTTGATGGGTTTTTGTTCAGTTTTGGGATCAAGGTAATGATGGCCTTCCATTTCTTTTTTCAGAACAGTTTCAGGAGAGTAGGTATTAATTCTTCTTTAAATGTTCAGTACAATTGCCTGGAAGCCATCTGGCCCTGGACTCTTGTTTCTTGGGAGATTTTTGATTACTGCTTCAATTTCCTTGCTGGTTATGAGTCTGTTCAGGTTTTCTATTTCTTCCTGGTTCAGTTTTGGTAGTTTATACATCTCTAGGGATGCATGCATTTCTCCTAGATTGTCTAATTTGTTGGCATACAGTTGATCATAAGATGTTCTTATAATAGTTTGAATGTCTTTGATGTTGGTTGTGATCTCTCCTCTTTCATTCATGATTTTATTTATCCAGGTCCTTTCTCGTCAGGTGTATATCAATCTCAAGATTAGGCAACTTTTGACAGGAGCATTCTAGGTACTCAAAAATAACTTACCAGTTATTTTCATTACAGTAAATCAGTACATCAAGTTAAAGCAGTACATCAAGATATTTGCATTCTGCACTGAGGTAATTGGGAGGTGGTGTTGGCAATGAGAAGTGTGTAGTCACCAATTAATCACAAAAGAAAAAAATTGCAAGGCTCCTCTGATAACAAAATGATTGTAGAAGTTAATTTTAAACCATGTCCATGTGGCTGTACAATAGCATTAGTCAAGGAGATGACTATATTAATAAAAGTAGTATTGTAGCAAACAGAGGTAATAAAACACTGCAGCATTAACTGGGCTACATCAGAAGCCCTACTGTTCTCAGATGCTTGCTTGACTTTCAATCTTATTGGAAATTATAAATTAAGCCCCTTGTGAGGAAAACCTGTTTCATCTGAAACAGAATCAAAAGTCTTCACCTCAGTCAAATTAATTGTACTAGTATTTATAATGTCTGAAGAAATCAACAAGGGTTAATGATAAACAAACCCACCTCCTGAGCTAAGTTTGTGAGTAATCGCCTCTGATCACCCAAATAAGAATATATTGGGTAATACTTGCAGCTTTCAAAGCATTTTAACATATGTCATCTTAATTGAGATGCATACATTGATAAGTGAGTGAAGTAAGATCTTTTTGTTCTGACTTTATTGGGGGGGAAATGGAGACTTACAGGGTTCTGACAAAGGTCCTATTTAAGGTCAAGTTGTTATTCTTAGCCAGATTTGTTTCATGTAACTTCTTCTTCCCTTAGGATGAGTTCTGTTTAAGATTCCTCATTCTCCCCCTGCAATATATTTCTGGTGGGTTTATTTCACTTGTTATCAGATAAGACTAAATATGTCTGACTTGCCCAGAGCACAGGTTTGAGATCAAGTTCTGTTTCCCTACCCTGAACTTCTTTTTCTTTCATTCAAAATTATATTATGCAACTATACTTATTTTTTTAAATTATTTATTTATTTATTTTTAAATTATGTTAGTCACCATACAGTACATCATTAGTTTTTGATGTAGTGTTCCAAGATTCATTGTTACTTTAATTAACATTTTAAAATATATATTAGGAATATTATCCTGTGTCATTAAAATATTTTTCTAATATATAATTATATTTTAGTTTTACATTCTTATTGTTTACAGAAGTATCCTTATGCATAGATATTTAGCATATCTTTATTTTCTCAGGACAAAGTCCTGACACTAAACTTTCTGTGCCCAAAGGCTATGATCATTGCAAGGCTTTTGGTACTTATTGTCACAATATCATTACCAGAGAGTTTATCTATTTATGTTGCACTCAGTTGTAGTTGATAGTGCACCTTTGCCTGAACCTTTGCTAACAGAGCTAGCTTGATATGTGAACCTGATCTCTTATTTTTGTGATTTGAATTTTTTGGTAATAGTAGATTGAGTAATTTATATTTGTAAATAGATTGGGCACTTGCCTTTCTTCTTTGTGAATTCTTTTTACCTCTTTAGTTCAGGCAATGGCAAAGTTTTGTTGCAAAGGACCAGATAGTCAACATATTAGACTTTGCAGACAAATGGTGTCAGTCCCAGCTACTTAACTGCCATTGTAGTGCAAAAGCAGCCATTATACAATCCATAAATGAATAGGCATTGATGTGTTCCAATAAAGCTTTACTTACAAAAACACACAGTGTCCAGATTTGGCTCATGGGCTATAGTCTATCAATTCCTGATTTATTTCATTATGCTACTGGAGGTATTTATCACTTTTTTACTGAATATTGAAGTTTGTGCAAATGTTAAGGACAATTGGCCTTTTGTAATCTATGCTGGAAATGTTTTCTAGTATGTTCTAAAATTTCACATTTAAAAAAAAATTGTTTTTTCAGCACAACAGTATTCATTGTTTTTGCACCACACCCAGTGCTCCATGCAATCCGTGCCCTCTCTAATACACACCACCTGGTTCCCCCAACCTCCCACCCCCCGCCCCTTCAAAACCCTCAGATTGTTTCTCAGAGTCGATAATCTCTCATGCTTCACTTCCCCTTCCAATTTCCCTCAACTCCCTTCTCCTCTCCATCTCCCCTTGTCCTCCATGCTATTTGTTAAGCTCCATGAATAAGTGAAACCATATGATAATTGACTCTATCTGCTTGACTTATTTCACTCAACATAATCTGTTCCAGTCCCGTCCATGCTGCTACAAAAGTTGGGTATTCATCCTTTCTGATGGAGGCATAATACTCCATCGTGTATATGGACCACATCTTCCTTATCCATTCATCCGTTGAAGGGCATCTTGGTTCTTTCCACAGTTTGGCGACCGTGGCCATTGCTGCTATAAACATTGGGGTACAGATGGCCCTTCTTTTCACTACATCTGTATCTTTGGGGTAAACACCCAGTAGCGCAATTGCAGGGTCATAGGGAAGCTCTATTTTTAATTTCTTGAGGAATCTCCACACTGTTCTCCAAAGTGGCTGCACCAACTTGCATTCCCACCAACAGTGTAAGAGGATTCCCCTTTCTCCACATCCTCTCCCACACATGTTATTTCCTGTCTTGCTAATTTTGGCCATTCTAACTGGTGTAAGGTGGTATCTCAATATGGTTTTAATTTGAATTTCCCTGAGGGCTAGTGATGATGGACATTTTTTCATGTGTCTGATAGCCATTTGTATGTCTTCATTGGAAAAGTGTCTGCTCATATCTTCTGCCCATTTTTTTGATGATTGTCTGTTTTGTGTGTGTTGAGTTTGAGGAGTTCTTTATAGATCCTGGATATCAGCCTTTGTCCATACTGTCATTTGCAAATATCTTCACCCATTCCATGGGTTGCCTCTTTGTTTTCTTGACTGTTTCCTTTGCTGTGCAGAAGATTTTGATCTTGATGAAGTCCCAACAGTTCATTTTTGCTTTTGTTTCCTTTGCCTTTGGAGACATATTTTGAAAGAAGTTGCTGTGGCTGATATCGAAGAGGTTACTGCCTATGTTCTCCTCTAGGATTCTGATGGATTCCTGTCTCACGTTGAGGTCTTTTATCCATTTCGAGTTTATCTTTTTGTTTGGTGTAAGAGAATGGTCAAGTTTTATTCTTCTACATATAGCTGACCAGTTTTCCCAGCACCATTTATTGAAGAGACTGTCTTTTTTCCACTGTATATTTTTTCTTGTTTTGTCAAAGAGTATTTGACCATAGAGTTGAGGGTCCATATCTGGGCTCTCTACTCTGTTCCACTGGTCTATCTGTCTGTTTTTATGCCAGTACCATGCTGTCTTGGTGATCATAGCTTTGTAATAAAACTTGAAATCAGGTGATTTCAACCTGATGAATTCAGGTGATTTCAACGTGATGCCCCCAGTTTTATAAAATTTTACATATTTAAATATCATTTTCCTATTTGTTTCTGCTTTGTTTTTATGCTTAGCAAGATTTTCCTCACCAGGAAAACAGATAGCTATTTATCCATGTTTTCTTCTATTCCCTTTATGGTTTACTTTTTATGATTCACTTTTAAATCCACTTGGAAGTAATTTTGGTGAGGCTTGAAGTAAAAAAATGACTTCATATTTTCCAAGTCAACCAATGGTGTCAGCAGCTTTTATTGAGTGAACTTTCTTTGCTCACTGGAGCTTTTTTCAAGCAAAGTCTATACTAAACTGATATGTCTATATTTATCTTAGAGGTGATGTTCTTTGAGTCTTGTGTCTGAAAACAATTGTTCTAGGAATGTGTTCATTGTAAGGCACCTCTCAAGCTTTCTTTGTGCTTACTTTAGTCCAGTTTGAAATGTATGAAGAATTCTACCTTAACTACAGCTTTTGCTTTTGTTGTAGCTGCATGTGTCCTTACACTTTCATCTTTTGTGTATCTCTGACTCTGCATTTGTGTATAGTCTTATATTGCTCAGTGGGAGACATGCCTTTCTTACAAACCTGGGAAATATGTGACCCTCTTTCTGATGTAATTTAGCCTTGTTTCACTCTTCTCATCTGTGATGTGTTTAGTTTCTTCATGGTGTGGAATTACTTGTCTGCACTACATTATACCCCTTCTCAAACTTTTTTTTAACATTTTTTTAATTACCTGGCTTTAAGGATAACTTTAAGCTTATTAGACTCCTGAGGAATCCTACTCTGGACTTTTGATCAGGGTAATTGATCTTTCTTTCCCCTAATTTCACTGACCATAGTGCTATATGCCCATTGTAGTAGTACTTCACTTTGACCCCTTCATCTCTATGGTCTTGTTTTTGTTGTTGTTGTTTGTTTGTTTTTTTTTAAAGATTTATTTACTTGGGGTGCCTGGGCGGCTCAGTCTTTAAGTGTCAGCCTTTGGCTCAGGTCATGATCCTAGGGTCCTTGGATCAAGCCCCACATCAGGCTCCCTGCTTGGTAGAGAACCTGCTTCTCCCTCTCCCTCTCCCCGCTACTTGTGTTGCCTGTATCTCTCTGTCTCTGTCAAATAAATAAATAAATAAATAAGAATAATCTTTAAAAAAAGGACTTATTTACTTATTTTAGAGAGAGAGAGACAGTGCATGAATAGGGGGAAGGACATAGAAAGAGAATCTTCAAGTAGACTCCTCACTGAATGTGGAGCCTGAGGCAGAGCTCTATCTCAGGATCCATGAACTCATGACCTGAGTTGAAACCAAGAGCCACCCAGGCACCACTCTACATTCATTTCTGACAATATAATCATTGTAGGATTTTCTGGACTCTATGGATCCTTTCATTCCAACTGGATTCTCTATTCTCTGCTCTCAGACAGTTAGAAGTATTCTGAAGTGTTGGATGACCTTTCCCCATCATTTGAGAGAAGAAGGAATGCTTTCCACATAGAAAACCACTAGGGAAGTTAGCCCCCAAACCCCGAGAAATAATAGTTTCATCTGAATTCCTTTTCTGTTTTTAGCTTCTAATTACTGACTCCTTACAGTTTCAAGAAAAGATTAAAAGAAGTGTCTAAAATACACAACCTGTAACCTGTATTCAAATTTCTGTTTCCTTAAAAAGTCGTTTTCCAATCTTTGATTTCCTTCTGATTACATTGTTTATATAGCTTGTGTGGTGGATGTTGGACAATATGTAAGCAATCATACATAGAATCTAGAGTTATAAGTTCCTCAAAAGTCTGAGGCTAATCAAAACCTTTATAAAGTATAAGGTCTAATTTTAGCAAGAACTATGTAAACTTTATAGTACTATAAAATCAATAAATACATTTTACTAAAGTTGAAAATACATAATAATATCCTACAGTGATATTGTAGCAACTAAAAAGTGGATTAACGAAAAATATTCAAAAAGCAGTTACCTCTAATTATAGTGTTTTGTATGTTAAATGCAACTTTGGTTCAAGCTGTTCCTAGTAACTTGCAAAGATTTACTTCTAATCTTGGCAGTGTTCGGGTAAGTTTTATTAAGTAATTTTGAATTGTATGCACTACAAAGAGACCAAGACATATAGGTAACATTATTTGTCCTAGTGTATCCTGTTAATGAATAAGTGGGACTCTCTCTGTATCACCAATATATTTGTGTCTAACCCCACATACCTGGAGGTAACTTTGGATATAGTAAACTCTTTTCTGTTAACAGTTATCTGTTATCAAGTTATCAGTTATCTGTTATCAAGTGAAGAAAATGCATCTACCACTTCTAGGAAGCATCTCTCTTCATCTCCCTTGGCTCTCATCACAGCATTTCCCCATTTTCTTTCTGTTCTTATAAACAGATTATGTTACATAGACTTGCCTTTTTTAGGAATATTATAAAATGGCCAAAACATGAGGATTTTCTTTGCTCCAAATTCTATTGAAAGCTCCTCAACCCTGGTAATAATATGATCTTTGTTTCCTCTATCTATGTGAGTACCTAGTTCAGGGCTACAGGACTGTATACAGTGCAGGCCTGATAATGAATCATTTTAAGGAACATATACTTAACTAGTATAGTATAGTAGAGGAAATAATTGATTAGGAGCTGTGTATTTTTGGCTAATCACCATATCCCTCTGATTACTTACTCCTTTCTATTAGAAAAAGGGTGATTTAAGTATTTTATCTCTAAAGATTCTTAGTTCTAGAATTCTGTGACTCCTCAAGAACTAATTAAGTACTGTATGGTGACTAACATAACATAATAAAAAATAATTCTGTGATTTCCCAAAATCCTTACTGCCTTTATAGTGCCAGTATAGCACATTCTCATGCACATGAATTTAGAACTCTGATAGATTTAGGTTAGAGGAACAATTCTATCACTCTGTAGTTACATAATCTTGGGCAAGTCATTTGGCCACCCTAAATTTATTTTTTATTTATTGGTAAAATGGGTATAATAATACCTTTCCCACAATGTAATTATGAGGTAGCACATGCAAAGTGCTTTGTACAGTTAATAACACATAAAATAACCCAATACATGTTAGCTATAAGCTATATTAGGGCCAGCCCTTGGCAAAATTGTGGTAAGCACAGCTGGAGTGTGGCACCTCTTTCCCCCTTTATGTGCTCCTCAGTTTTGTTATTTTCTCTGTGGTCACTCCCTCTTCACCCAACACATCTAGTTAGAAGGTATTGAGGTATTGAGGAGTTCTCTGCTGGGAGCTCAATGACTGTATAATACTGTAGTGACCATGTCTTTAAGCTAGTTGTGTACATGCACTGCTAATGTTAGATGTTTGAGTCTAATATTCCATTTATCACTTAAGAAAATTTCCCTGGCAATTAATAATGAATATCTGATTCCAAGAACCATGCCTCAAGAGAGTTTTTCTGCATGTAGTTTGCATTAGTTATTAGGAACTCCTTGGTACTCATTTATAAAGCTGATTACAGGCCTGTTTTCTATCACTTACAGAATGTTCATAATAGTTGCACAAGTTCAGGCAGATTATGCCTCTCCATGAAGCTATATATTTTCAGAGAAAGAAATCTTTACCTCTATTGTATGACAGCTCACACGCATGGCTTTTTTGAGTGTAACTTATTTGCAGCCTGGGGGAGTTATGTAATCTGCCACTAAAATTTCAGTAAAGAAGAGAGAACTAAAAGAGAGATATACAACTCATCTTTTCACAAATTCTGTTTTGTTAATAGAAATGAGATTTTAGATCAGTGGTGGATTCTCCTGCCTGTTCCAAGTACCACTGTTACACTCTTCTATCCAAATAACTAATAACCTCTATCTAAATCACTAATAACCTCCACTAATAACCTATTCATTCTGTCTCTCTCTCTCTCTCTCTCACACACACACACACACACACACACACATACACGTGCATCCACACCCACACACACTAGAGATGGGTTGTAGTAAGTATATAATGAACGTTAGAAATACCCCTAAAGCCAAGCCAATTAAATCTATTTGGATGGGATTTGGTCATTCTTTTTCAGGCCAGACACTAATTTTTTATCAGTTTGGAAATTGTTCATGAGGTGGTATTTGTGGGACACTACTAGTCTGTGCTTATTTAAGGCAGGGTTTCTCTACTTCCACACTATTAAGATATGGGTCCAATGTTTAGCAGCATCCTGAACTTAATCTGCTAGACACCAGTAGTATCCCTCCCCTTTCCACTTGCAGCAAACAAAAATGTCTCTAGGTATTGCTGTATATTCCTGAGAGACAAAATTACCTCAGCTGTTTTAAGGCTATCTCCTTTCCCTTGCTGCTTCCCCATTGCTAATTACCACAGATGCAATAACAAAATTCGTTTGAGAGTTTGTATCCAAATAGCAACTGTTAAAAGTACAGACACGTTTTAGGGAAGGAAAAAGACACTATTGATTCTCAACCTTGTCTGCATACACACTTGGATCACTTGTAGATCTTTACAATGTGCTGTTGTCTGGGTGACATTTCTTCCTGATATTCTTACTTTTGGGGTATGATCTGGGTATTGGGATATTTACAAACTATTACTATGATTCTAATGTACTGGAAAGTTGAAGAATTACAGTTCTGGATATCTCCCTTTAAGAAATGGGCACTGAAAAGTTAGTTTTTTAGGAGCTTGACATTATGCAAGTCAAGAAAGCATGGCTTATGTGCTGGACTATGGATTTTCCAGGGAGGGAAATTAAAGATATGAATTGAGTAACAGCTAATGTTGCTACCAGACCACAGAGGGTCTTAGAGAATACTTTGGACCATACTCTATATTCCAGCAGCCCTCCTAGCCCTCCCCAACAAATAAACACATAAAAATGCTATTTTAATCTAGGAACAACTATTTTTTAAGATCGAATTTATTGATGGAGAAACTAATTTTAGGTTAATATCAAGTCCTGCAGAGAAATAAAGTAATCAAAGAACAAGGTCCTCCAGGTGCTCCTTGGTGACTCATTTGGTTAAACCTCAGACTCTTGATTTCGACTCAGGTTATGATCTCAAGGTTGTGAGGTAGAGCCCCCTGTGTGCAGTGCTCCACTGAGCATGGAGCCTGCTTAAGATTCTCTCTCCCCCTTTCCCTTTGTCAGAGCAGAGCATGATATAGAACAGAAAATGGATGAGTTTGCTTAGTTCCAGAGGTAAAAGATAGGTATCCGCCTTAGTCCAGACATCTAAAGTTGATTTTATGCAGATGAGTGACAGCTAGCAAAATCATGTCTGTCCTCTTCTGGCTGCCTCCCTGTATCACCACCTAGCCACCAGTGACTGCAGCGGAACTGGGCTCACAGGGAAGTCTATGTGAGCACCTCATAGGCATGGAACAGAAAGCTGTGTTTGCACTTAAAGGAATCATTGTAAGTTAACAAGAGACAAAATAAATATTTCACCATTAATTTAGAACTGTGCTATGTCCAATCATAAGCAGCCATTTCTGCCAAAACCAAAAATGTTAGGTATCTGTAGAATGTTTTCAGCTTCTCTTAACAGCCCATTATGTGTGAATCCGTCATTCTTTGAATTTTCCTAAATTCATCTTGAACTAATTTTTGTTTTCAGATACTACTTTAGGAAAAAAAAAAATCCCAAGTTTTTCATTTGTGTTAAAAGTACTTACTAGAATGACCAAATTGAAGGGTTAAAGGAAGCTAATTAGAGGTCAATGACATCAGTGATTCTTAAATGTCAACGTGCATATAAATCATATGGGCCCTTGTTGAATGCTACTCATAGTGAGGTCATGGGACTAAAAACATCAGAGATCACCTGGGAGCTTGTTAGAACTGCAAAATCAAAGGCCCACTTCCCCAAACTATTGAATGGCAATCTGCATTTTTAACAAGATCCTCAGGCGATTCTTTATACACATGAAAGTTTGGGAAGCATGTAGCCAGACCAAATTCTTTTAGGCCTTATATTTTAGTCTGGTCAATAATTATGCATTCACATTCTCTAGGTTTGTTCTGTTTAGCTCACTTCTCTAAACTATCACTGAGTGTTGTACTCCAACCATTAAGAATATAGTAATTAGTAAAACATTCTCTGACTTTAAAGCTTTGTCATTCTCCTCTTAATCAGAATTACTAGAGTTCTCCTTTTTTGAACCTCTTCCAAATGTTGTGATATGAGTGATGAAGGCTCAATCTGCAGTTGATGTTAAGTGAGAGAAGAGAAATTCCAAGCCAGATTAGGAATATTTTCCTGACTGGGTCTCCCTGCTTCTAAAGTTATTCTTTCTAATTGTTAATTCACACAGCAGTTTTAGGATCTTTTGATATCTCTCACCATTACCTCCTTGACAGCTATACTTAAATCATAATCACCAAGTTCCTTGAAAACATCAAGCTCTGTCACACCTTAGTGACTTCATATATGCTTTTCCCTTACTGTGGAATCTTCTCATCTGGTTAACTTTCAGTAATTATTCAGGACATATCTTTAGCGGAACACTTTTGGAAAAAATTTCTTTGACTTTCTCTCAATCTAAATTAGCTACTTTTGTTATCATATTATTCCTACTCCTTTATATTTCCTTTGTAGCATGAAATTGTGAATAAATTTTATAATTATGTGTTTATTTTGGCAATTATTTATTAAATGTCCATTCCATCATCACTAAGATCCATGGGGATAGGAAATTTGGTTATTCACCATGGATCCCTAAGGCTTAGGGTGTTTGGCACATTGTGCATGTTCAATAAATACTTGTTGAATGCAATTTATATCTTCTGTCTCCAGGCTGTCTAATATTACTTCCTCTGGCCACCATTCTTTAACTCATTATCTTGTTTTATTTTATTTATAACAATTATTGTTAGTTGAAACTGTCTTGCTGATTAATGCACTCTTGTGTTATCATCTGTCACCTCCAACTAGACTATCAATTCCGTTAGTGTGGGATCTAAAGCAGACCACCTTGGTTTGAAATTCAGCTTTACTACTTAGTGCATATGTACCTGGGGGAAAGTCACTTAAGCCAGATACCATGCCTCATTATTAAAATGGGAATAATTGCCCCTATCTCATAGACCTGTTGTGAGAATTAAATGGAAGATTATATGTGAGCCACCAAGCAGAGTGACTGCCTGTAGTTAGCATTATATTATCTGCTGTTGTGATGATGGTAGATATTTTTCATACTGTTATTGAAATCTGTTTTTTTGACAAATAGATCATTGTCAGTCACATAGTGCTTGCTCCAAAAATATATTTTGAATATATTAAGGAAAGTGATAGTCTTTATTATCCATTAAAGTGATATTTTGTGTGGCTTTTGATGAATAGTACCAGTTTATCAAGTTTGATAGAAATTATTTATCTGCCCTGATGTACTATAAAATTTTCCATTATAACTATGGGCAGTAACTTGGGAAGTAACTTAGTCTTTGCT
Source organism: Neogale vison (assembly GCF_020171115.1). NCBI lineage: Eukaryota > Metazoa > Chordata > Mammalia > Carnivora > Mustelidae > Neogale > Neogale vison. The sequence goes on from NC_058105.1 coordinate 22,136,585, forward strand.
GCTGTATTTCTGATTTTGGAGAAAAAGGATGACACATCCTAATATCTAGATCCAGTTCTAGTCCCTTAATCAGTGTGACTCTGAATATTCTGCCCATAGAACAGCTATTCAATTAAATACTTTTAAAATTATGTTATATTAGTTATATTATGTGACGATAACTTCTGCTTGATAAAGAAATGTCTTCTAAAGGTAAAATTGGATGCTAATTTGAATTCTTCCCCCTTCTACAAATGTTGCAATATTGAGACAAGTTTGAACACAAATATTCAAGCACTCAAATCAACTCTCTCTCTCTACAAATATGAAACAGAGAAGCTTAGTGATTTATAGATCACTAAGATATTCTGTATATTCGAGATACTCTGCATCACTAAAGATAATCTGTATCTTATTGTACTGCCAATTTTTTTCAATTTATTTATTTTCAGAAAAACATTATTCATTATTTTTTCACCACACCCAGTGCTCCATGCAAGCCGTGCCCTCTATAATACCCACCACCTGGTACCCCAACCTCCCACCCCTCCGCCACTTCAAACCCCTCAGATTGTTTTTCAGAGTCCATAGTCTCTCATGTACTGCCAATTTTTTGTGTATTTAAGTTCAGTTAATATAATCTTGACAACAGGTTGGAGCGTAATTTAAATTTTAATATTTTCAGCTACAGCAATGTATTATTTCCACATATTGAAAGATACTAGTTCTCTGATTGATATAGTGGAAGGGACAAATACATATCATCAGGTTAATTTTTAAAAATAGATGTGAAAAATCACTTCATCATGTCACTGATGTCATGACATAATAGATACTTTGAATTATTCACTAAATTTCATGGTGCCAAAGTTGCCATCAAATTTTGGATTATATATTGTACACACCCAAAAATGATCTTAAAGAGAATTATTTAAATTTTCAAAATTGGTATTTCAACATTAGAGTACCATTGTAAGAAAATCACCCAATAATACCTGAGTAAGTTAAATCATGTCCCTCCAAAGGCAATATCCCAAATGTGACTATATTATAAAGCTGATATAGATACTGTTTCTGGATTCCAGCCTTATAAAGGAGAATTATCATATTGATTTTGTATTACAAAGATGAAAATTTCAGTAGCATCAATTAAAGTTAAGTGAAAATTAGAGAACTGGAAATTGTTTTACCTGGAAACAAATGCATGTGACCTCTAATCCCAAGTACAGGCCAATAGTTGACCTACTTTCAGGTCTATGAATCAAACATCCAGTTATTCAAACCCCATAGGCAGGAATCTGCCCTTGGTTCATATACAATCCGAGTGAAAGAGGGTTTCCTTTTTTTCAGGACTCTGCAGAAATGAGCAGTATTTTAATCAGTTTAGAATAATTACTGCAGATTGATGAACCAGGTCCTTGTTGGTTTTATTTAACATGGTCTCCACAACTGTGCCTGGTGTATAGTAGGTATGCAATATATATTTGTTGAATGAACAAACAAATTTCTGTTGTTTTTGAAATTAAAACCACAGAGCCCCTTTTTAGGTATCACTTAGAACTCTAAGACTCTCCCTAGGGCCCGAGATATTCCTGGAAAAAAGTTTGAAAGCCACAGTTGCAGGTAACAATAAGAAATAAGATGGAACAAGTTAAAACTGGATAGGTCTAGTCCCCCTTGATTACTCTGAATCCTAAATCATTTTGCCTTCACCATTCTACTTTCTTATATTCTATCTCCAGAGTACAATAGAGGAAATACTAATGAAGGAGATAAGATGGAGCAAAATGTAGAAAAAAGTGTGAAAGCTAGAGTGAATTGAGTTTTACACTCTGGAAGAGTGAAATGAGAGGAAACTTCATGAAAAAAAAATAGAATAATTGTCTTATTTTCTAGTATTTCATTTCATGAATGAATCTTACTGATAGGATATTTTCTGGAATATGGAAGATCAGCTTAGGTAAAAGTAAGCAACATATCTGTTTGAAGAGGTAGAAAAAAGATGTTCGGGAACCAACCCTAGAATATGGCAAACACAGCTTCCCATACACCTGAAATAGTATTTTAGATAACTAAGAAAATAGAATTGGTATGCATTTTTTGAACTTCATTTCTGAATGGGAATATGGGTATGCTATACAAATTGTTGGAATAGCCAGAGACTAGCGCCTGATAGCACTAGACTACAGAGCTTCCTCTACCATCTGAATTGAAGCAAGTATTTATACTTCTGAAGACCATCTGACATGTCAGTTCCCTACAATGGGGTTTAAAACCTAGGTGCCTAGATGTACTATTTAGTTAGTGCACAGTTTTAGTAGGTTTTTCCTTCAGGCCAGCCTGAAACAAAATTGAGAGTAAAAGTAGTCCCCCCCTCTTTTCTATGTGATAAACTTCTTTCAATCTCAGGTATCCTTCAAACCTATGTCCACAGTCTCAGGGTTTCAACAACAATTCTGACTACTGTCATCTTGAGACAGTCCTCCAGGATGTTCCACCAAAACTCTATGCCTAACATGCATTGCTTATATGGTGTAGTGTGAACCCTAAATATAGAAAAGAACAGTCAAAAGTTCAATGAAAAGATAGGTCTGAAACCAAAGCAGACACAAACTTAATAGAAGAAACACTCAAAGATGAAATTATGAGTATAAGAAATTATTCAAATGAAGAAGAAAAGAATAAATAAGAATTATTATATAAGAGTAACATGAACTATTAGAATAGCAGCAGAGATAGTAAGATTCAGAGTGCATGTGGACCTAAACAAAGGGCTAAGATTACTGAAAATTTTGGAAGGTATATCTCAAATATGGGGAATAGGAAGGAGGGTCTGATGTTTAAAGCCGACAGAGAAAAAGTGGAAATGACTTATTTACTCCTCTCGTGCTTCTGTCTTTTCTATCTCTGAAGTGGGCCTCCTTCCAGAATAAGTAGTAGGCATAGGTTAAGAGAGAATAAAATCTCAAGTGAGGTTAAAGAAAGCACCTAGATCCTTTAAATATTCCATTAAAATATATTAAGGGAATATCATATTAAAATGTTAATCTTTCTCTGATTTTCTTTGATAAATTCTTCAAGGATAAAAGTGAGGCATTCAAATAGAACCTTAAGGTTAAAAATGAAATTTTGGTAAATTCTGTATATTAAAGACCAATAGTTTGATATGAAATCTGGGTAAAATAATATGCTAAATAATTTAAAGGGTGAGTTATGAGCCCTTTACCCAATTATTTAATCACTTTGATATGAAAATAATTAAACAAATACACCATATTTTTGAACAGGAAGACTCCATATTGTAAACATGTCAGTTTCCCAATAATCATATTTAGATTCATTGTCATCTCAGTCAAAAGTACTCACAGGATTTTCAGGACCCTAACAGATTCTAAAGCGTATATGGAAGAAAAAAAATTCCAAGAATAATTAAGACATTCTTAAAGAAGGCAAATGTGAAAGAGACTTACAGCACAAGATATCAGGAGGTATTCTGAAATATATTTTATTGCTTGCTTGCTTGCTTGCTTGATTATTTATTTATTCAAATTCTTTTTAAAATTATATTTATTATGTTAGTCACCATACAGTACGTCATTAGTTTTTTATGTGGTGTTCCAAGATTCGTTGTTTATGTATAACACTCAGTGCTCCATGCAATATGTGCCTTCGGTACCTATCACTGGGCCAGTCCATCCCCACCCCACTCCCCTCTAAAACCTTCAGTTTGTTTCTCAGAGTTCACAATCTCTCATGGTTCGTCTCCCCCTCTGATTTTCCCCCTTCATTTTTCCCTTCCTAATGTTCTCCATGCTATTCCTTTTGTTCCACAAGTAAGTAAAACCATGTGATAATTTACTTTCTTTGCTTAACTTATTTCACTCAGCATAATCTCCTCCAGTCCCATCCATGCTGATGCCAAAGTTTGGTGATGTTTTCACTATGACAGACAAATCAGTGGGACAGAACAGATATGATTTAAACAGAGTTGACACTGCTGCTCAGGGATAAATGAAAGGGTTTTGGTTATCCATCTGATGGGAAAATAAGAAAATCAACCCTAACTGTTAGGATTAAATTGTGCATAAAATTTAAATATGAATAACAAAATTTAAAAAAATTTTGAAGGTGGTAGAGGAGAGGGGTTTGAAGACCTCACTGAAAGAAATCACCATGCTGTATAACTTAAACTTATAAAGCAATTTATGTCAATTATTTCTCAATAAATCCAGAACAAAAGAGAAATGAAATCCCTAATGGAATAAAATGCATAGGCATTTCAGAAAAGGAAACATACATGAGCCATAAACATAGAAAAATATTGCCAACCTATTTGTAATCATATAACTGCAAATTTAACATACATCACTATTCCATATCTTCCATATTAGCAATAATGAAAAAGGCAGGCAATTCTAAGTGTTGGTAAAGATAAGGACAATGGGAACACTAACCCACTGCTTGTGGGGTAAAATGGTAAAACATTGGAAAAACAGTTTTTCATTTCTTAGTAAACTAGTAAACATGACTGAGACATTTACTATTGTCCAAATATACATGTGTTCTCCGACATGTCCTAAATACCTTCCTGTTATGCGATGCCACGAAATTAGTTTGGATAATAAGATGTGAGTAGAAGTGGGCACCTGAGTGGCTCAGTCAGTTAAATGTCTACCTTCAGCTCAGGTCATGATCACAAGGTTCTGTGATTGAGTCCCACATCAGGCTCCCTGCTCAGCGGGGAGGCTGTTTTTTCCACTCCCTCTGCCCCTCCCCCTGCGCTCTCTCTCTCTCTCTCTCTTTCTCTCTCACTCTCTCTCAAATAAATAAATACAATATTTAAAAAATGTTTTTAAGTGATGGGATTAGAAGTGACATGTTACTTTTGGATTGAAACATTTAAAAGTAGGTATAAGTTTTCCATTTGTTCTTTCCCTACTTCAGTGACCATGTGTTGCAGTAGTGACATCACAAAAGAAGTTCTGGTCATTGTTTCTACAAATGGAGGAAAGTTTTTGGCCTGTAATGAACTTTGTGTGAGAGAAAGTATCTTTATTGGATATGTCATTAACAAATATCTTCTCCCAGTCTGTAGGTGGGCATTTAGTTTTGCTGATTGTATCCTTTGCTATGCAGAAGCTTTTTATTTTGAGAAATGAGTTTAGTAAAGTCACAGGATAAAAAATCAACACTCAGACATCTGTTGCATTTCTATACACCAATAATGAAGCAGGAGAAAGGGAAATCAAGGAATGAATCCCATTTACAATTGCACCGAAAGCCATAAGATACCTAGTAATAACCCTAAACAAAGATGTGAAAGATCTATACTCTGAAAACTATAAAACACTCATGAAAAAATTCAAGATGACACAAAGAAATGCATAAATATCCCATGCTTATGGATTAGAGGAACAAATATTGTTAAAATGTCTATACTACCCAAACCAATCTATACATTTTCTGCAATCCCTACCAAATACAAATAGCATTTTTTTCCAGAGGTAGAACAAATGATTCTAAAATTTGTGTGGAATCAGAAAAGACCATGAACAGCCAAAGAAAACTTGTAAAAGAAAAGTAAACCTGGAGGCATTACAATTCCAGATTTCAAGTTATAGTACAAAGCTGTAGTGATCAAAGGAGTATGATCCTGGCACAGCAATAGACACAAAGATCAATAGAACAGAATAGACAGCCCAGAAATGAGAGATGCATGGATGGCTCAGTCACTTAAGCACCCACCTCTTGATTTTGGCTCAGGTCATGATCTCAGGGTTTTGATATTGATCCCTGCTTTGGGTTCCATGTTGACCATGGAACCTGCTTATGAATTTTCTCTCTCCCTCAAAGAAGAGGAAGAAGAAGAAGAAGAAGAAGAAGAAGAAGAAGAAGAAGAGGAGGAGGAGGAGGAGGAGGAGGAAGAGGAGGAGGAGGAGGAGGATGAGGAGGAGGAGGAGGAAGGAGGAGAAGGAAGAGAAGGAAAGGAAGAAGAAGGAAAATTCATAAATGAACCTACAACTGTATGTCAATTAATCTTTGACAAAGCAGGAGAAAATATCCAATTGAAAAAGAGTCTCTTCAACAAATTTTGTTAGGAAAACTGGACAACAACATGTAAAATAATGAAACTGGACTACTTTCTTACATCATACACAGAAATAAATTCGAAATGGATTAAAGACCTAGATGTAAGAACTTAAACCATAAAATTCTTAGAGGAGAACACAGTCAGTAATCTCTTTAACTTCAGCCATAACTACTTCTTTCTAGATATATCTCCTGAGGCAAGGGAAACAAAAACAAAAATGAAATACTGGAACTTCATCAAACTAAAAGTCACTGAGATTTTGAGCTGGCATTGTTACCATAACAGAACCCAGACTACCCTGACTTCCTATACCCTATGATTCAGAAATTCCACTCTTGTATTTATACTCTAGAGGAATTCTTGAATTGTTCACCAGTATACATATATAAGAATATTGTATAAGAATAACAATATTGCCCATGGTAGCAGAAAACAAATTTAATCTCTATGAGAATTTGAGTGAGAAACTAGACAGAAGTGAAAATAAAGGAATCATTATATATATGAATATATATGAATCTGAAAATCTACCAAGTTTAGGAAACAGAGCAAGACCCACAAGAATACAAAGAGTTAGCTCCATTTTTAGAAATTTAACAAAATACAAATTAATGTATTATGTAGGGACAGATATGTGTGGTATACTATATAAAATTATATATATATATATATATATATATATATATATATTTAACACAAAAATCAGAATATTGCTTACCCTTACAGTTTAAAGAATGAGATTGGTAATAGTAATGCTCACAATAATAGCAGCTAACTCCATGTGTCAAGTAATTATCTAAATACTTTGTATGTATGAATACTTAATAATGGAAAAAAACTTATCTGGCAAATGCTACTATTATCACCCCCATTTTGTAGATTGGAAAATGAAGCACAGGGCAGATTTGTTATATTCATCAATTCATGAAGATAGCAAGTAATGAGCTTGGGAATTGAACTCAGGTGGTCTGAGGCATGAGCCTATATTCTTAACTATTATGCTATATGAGAATGGAACATCATGCCTTTCTGAAACACTGATAATATATTTCTTAACCTGGATAGTAGATAAATCAAAGTTCATTTTATCATCATCTTTTAAACTGTACAGAATCATTTTATATATTATTTTGTATATATAATATTATTGTATTTTGCATCAGTGGAAAAATAATAAAAGAGAATAACATTTAATTTCTGAAAAAATTGTGAAGAGAGCTTTGGGTTTCCTTTTTATAGAGATCACAGAAACAAAGTTGGAAGCATGGATTGGAGGCATTAACATAAAATATGTGGGAAAACCTTGAGGAGACCATAGGTTGTCAAGAACTGTGTGTGTGTGTGTGTGTGTGTGTCCATGTGTGCACACAGGAGCAAATTTTTTTTTTAGCTCAATGCATGGATTAGCCAGATACAACACTGGAGAAATAGTTTGGAAGAGAGCTTTTATATTCTATCACTCTTCTTTACATTGCTTTAGAATGATCGTTGCTTATTTTGTTGGCACAGAAATTGGCAGTAACATCCCAGATCATCTACTGCCAGTGCGTTAATAATACCAGGGCACTGTAAAGACTCCTTGGTGTTTAAGAAACTGGAGGTGAACCATGAGAGACTATGGACTCTGAAAAACAATCCGAGGGTTTAGAAGGGGCGGGGGGTGGGAGGCCGGGGTACCAGGTGGTGGGGATATTATAGAGTGCACGGATTGCATGGAGCACTGGGTGTGGTACAAAAACAATGAATACTGTTATGCTGAAAATAAATTTAAAAAATTAAAAAAAAAACTGGTGTGAACAAATGCAAACTGACAAGCCACTCTAGGCCATTTATTCCTTCAACATATTCATTACCAAATTTAAGAGCTCACAGATTATAGACGAAGGAGACTGCCATTTTCAGTGCTGTTTATTCCCCAAACCAGAGTGATTGTGTGGTGAAGTGACAGCAAATAGGTATATTTAATAGTTTTTCTGTGGTGCCTATGGTGCAGGCACTATCTCTTGGGACATATCCCCTACCGTCTAATGGAACAGATGGGATACATTGGCTTAAAATTTGACCCTTCCCCAATACACATAACCATACAGGGTACATGATACTTCTACAGGACCAAGAACTTGAAGATCAAAACAGCTACACATGAAGAGCACAAGCAACATAAAAGGAAGAAAGTAACTGAACAAAACAACACATGAATAAGAGACCAAGAATTTAAAATAGTAAAGATTCTCAAAGCAATAAAGGAGAATACTAACTTTATGAATAGAAACATGAAGCCTATTAAATAACATGAATGTGGAGAGGTGCCTGGGTGGCACAGACATTAAGCACTTACCTTTGACTCAGATCATGATCCCAGGGTCCTGGGATTGAACCCCACATAAGGCAGGGAGTCTGCTTCTCCCTCTTCCACTCCCCCTCCTTGTGTTTTTTTTTTCTCTCATTGTCTCTCTATCTGTCAATTAAATATATAAAATCATTAAAAGAACAAGATTGTGGAATGAAAATATTTATAAAGAACACCATAGAAATAAATGAAAATATGACTCTAAATGGATAGGAAAAATGGGATAGGGAAATTTCTACCATAATAATATTTACAATAAATATGAGTGGTCTAAACTTACCAATATAAAAACAAATTCTGAAACTGATACTTAAAAAGTCAATAACATTGTCTTAAAGGACACACTTAAAATAATAGAGAAAAGTTGAAAATAAAAGATAAAATTATGGAAAATATGCACTAGGCAACTAAGCCCTAAAAGAAAGTAAGGTAGTATGTTAGTCCCCATTCTTAAAAGAAACAGAACCAATTGTGTGTGTGTATGCTTGTGTGTGTTTGTGTAGAAAGGGACAGACACAAAGGGGAAAAGAGAGAGCGAAAACAAAAGTAAAACTAAAACCTCATTTCATCCTTCTCTGACATGTTTCCCAAGGATGAGATTAACTTGGGTCCATAAGCCATGGTTAGAAGTAGGCCCCCCTCCCTTGTGTTACAATGGTTCAATTGAGGCAAACATGGTCTTTTCCAACTCCGTTCAGCTATATTTTGTCATTGGCATTGTAACTTCTTTGTCTGCATTTCCTGGGTCTCATCCACTGGAATTTTAAGAGCCATCTTTCTTGCTTGGTGTGATCTAGTCATCATTTCTATTAGAGCTTGACTTGAGAAACAATTACAGTTATTTTAAATTGTTTTCTTCAAGGTAGTGTCTTATATATTATCATATCTTATTGTCTTCAAACTCTTTCTTCCTAGAAAGTAAAGAAAGTAAGTGAGCAGTGGTTTTCTTATCAGGAATTCATAGCAAACATATTTATTCCAAATTAGCATATCTCAGTAACTGTCTCAAGGACATAGACTGAATGGTTTTTGGAAAAGGGTCTCAAAAAAACCTTATCTTTTGGAGAAAAAACATATTCCCACAACTGCTTTTTTAAATCTTTTCTTTCGGTGTGGAAAATGAATGAAAACAGAATCTGAGTTCTCACTGTCCATTTGGGCACTTTGCTTGCTCTGAATTCCTGCAATGATTACTAATATGAGAAGTCATGTAAGGCTATGCCCTCCTAAGGACAGTGATAAGAATGAAACTTGACCATTCTCTTACATCATACCAAAGATAAACTCGAAATGGATAAAAGACCTTAACTTGAGCCAGGAATCTATCAAAATCCTAGAGGAGAACATAGGCAGTAACCTCTTCGACACTGGCCACACCAACTTCTTTTCAAGATATGTCTCCAAAGGCAAAGGAAACAAAAGCAAAAATGAACTTTTGGGACTACATCAAGATAAAAAGCTTCTTCACAACAAAGGAAACAGTCAACAAGACAAAGAGGAAACCCACGGAATGGGAGAAGATATTCTCAAATGACACTACAAAGGGCTGATATGCAAGATCTATAAAGAACTCCTCAATCTCAACACACACAAAACAGATAATCATGTCAATAAATGGGCAGAAGACATGAACAGACACTTCTCCAAAGAAGGCATACAAATGGCTAACAGACACATGAAAAAATATATTCATCATCATTAGCAATCAGGGAGATATAAATCAAAACCACATGTTACATTGGCCAAAATTAACAAGACAGTAAACAACAAGTGTTGGAGAGGGTGTGGAGAAAGAGGAAGAGGAACCCTCATACACTGTTGGAGGGAATGCAAGTTGGTGCAGCCATTTTGGAAGACAGTGTAGAGGTTCCTTCAGAAAGTAAAAATAGAGCTACCCTATGACCCTGCAATTGCACTACTGGGTATTTACCCCAAAGATACAGATGTAGTGAAAAGAAGGGCCATCTGTTCCCCACTGTTCATAGCAGCAATTCCCACAGTTGGCCAAACTTTGGAAAGAGCCAAGATGCCCTTCAATAGAAAATGGATAAAGAGACTATGGTCCATATATACAATGGAGTATTACGCCTACATCAGAAAGGATGAATACCCAACTTTTGTAGCAACATGGACGGGACTGGGAGAGATTAAAAAAAGAAAACATTATGCTGAGTGAAATAAGTCAAGCAGAGAGAGTCAATTATCATATGGTTTCACTTATTTGTGGAGCATAAGGAATAACACGGAGGACATTGGGAGATGGAGAGAAATGAGTTGGGGGAAATTGGAGGGGGAGACAAACCATGAGAGACTGTGGACTCTGAGAAACACACTAAGGGTTTCGAAGTGGGGGTGGGGATTTGGGTGAGGCTATGATGGGTATTATGGAGGGCACGTATTCCATGGAGCACTGGGTGTGGTGCATAAACAATTTTGAAACACTGAAAAATAAAATAAAATAAAATGAAAAAAGAAAACAACAACAACAAGAAGAATAGATGGGGATATTGTTTTATTCTTTGTCTAGCTTTAACCCTTAGTAAATACCAATCACCAGCAGTGCCCATACTAAGCACTTTAGGTACATTTTTCTTATTTATTAATCAAAATAGAGAGATATATACTGTTGAGGGATATATACTTATGAGATATATACTGTTGTTATCTCTTTTCCATTTTTCATATGAGAAATATGGAGCATAAAAAGATCAAAAACAGTCCACGTGGGGGGACAAGATGGCGGGGTACTAGGAAGAGGCGTCTTTTCAGCTGGTACCCCAAAGTGAGCTGATTACCTACCAAAGAACTCTGATCACCCATGAAATCAGCCTGAGATCAGAATTATACACGTCTGGATCTCTACAGGGGCAGAAGACGCCAGTGAGCAGGTAAAGCGGAATGGGAACAGCGGACTGATATCGGAAGATAAACAAAAGGGGGAGGGAGCCACCAGAGGCGACCGGTGCAAAAGTAATACCCCGATAGGAGCGAGAGTGCCCTGCGTCTGGGGACCAGCATTAACTCGGAGACTGGTTGAAAGCACTCCAAAAGAGCAAAGGATCGCGGGGGCAAATTGTGGGAATTGGGGCGGCTAGGGACAGGGGCTTCAGTCCCCGGTCCCAGACGGCCTCCCCGGCGCGGAGGCAGAGAGAGTGCGGCGGAGAAACCGGCTCCTGGTCCCTAAGCCGCCAGCGTGCCCCAGAGCGCGGGGTTCCGGCTCCTGTGAGGGGATGGGAGCCGGTTTGCAGAACGCGCGCTAGCCCTACCACAAAGCTTGAGATGCGCGTGCACGTCGCTCCAGCTCTCCTGGGTTTCTAAGGCCCTGGGGCGCTTCTTGACCCCGGCCATTGTTTCAAAGTCTAAGACGCGCGCCCGCGAAACTCTTCCCCGGACAGAGGCGCGCAAAAGCCCAGCCTGCGGCTTACGGACCAGCGCCCCGTTCTCAGTGCCCCAGACGCGCGCCCGACCCACAGCCGCCTCTGAAAAGAGGTGCGCGCAAGCCGGGCACTCCCAGCCCCGGCCAGCGGCAAAATCTCAGTGTGCGATCGCTGCTTGGAACCTCTCTGGCAGTCAGGAGCTCCCAGACAGCCGCCACTGCCTTGGCTTTGGGGACGAGCAAAAGATCCTGCGCCCCCAGGGTCTTTAACTTGGAACCTGCACTGCCAGCGTCCAAGGGGGAATTTATTCAGCTTCTGCACCCAGACTGAGGCTTCTGAGACGGAGATCAGGAAGTGTTCCAGGGTGCACCTTGACTGCACCAGAGTTGATACATCCAGCTACATCTGTTCAGTCTTCTCCCACCAAAATGACTAGGAGGAGGAATGCCCAACAGAAGAAAAATACAGAGGATGGACCTTCCGCAACAGAGCTAACGGCTATCAACATAGACAATATGTCGGAAAGAGAATTCAGGCTAACAATTATCCAGGCAATAGCTAGGTTGGAGAAAGCCATGGATGACCAAACAGAATTGATTAGAGCCGAACTGAAAGCGACCAGACAGGATGTTCACAATGTTAGGGCGGAGCTTAAAGCTACCAGGGAGGAGGTCCACAATGCTCTCAATGAGTTCCAATCCAATCTAAACTCTCTCAAAGCTAGGGTAACTGAGACAGAAGATAGAATTAGTGATCTGGAAGACAAACAGATAGAGAGAAAGGATCAGGAGGAAGCCTGGAACAAACAGCTTAGATCCCACGAAAGCAGAATTAGGGAAATAAGTGATGCCATGAAGCGTTCCAACGTCAGAATTATTGGAATTCCTGAAGGGGAGGAGAAAGAAAGAAGTCTAGAAGATGTCGTGGAACAAGTCCTTCATGAAAACTTTCCGAGTCTCGCGAATGAAACCAGCGTTCATGTACTAGAGGCTGAACGGTCTCCACCCAAGATTATACACTCCAAAAAAACATCACGACACCTGATAGTCAAATTGAGAAATTATAATTGTAGGTATAATCTCTTGAAAGCTGCCAGGGCAAAGAGGCTCCTTACTTACAGAGGGAAGCCCATCAGAATAACGTCAGACCTGTCCACAGAGACCTGGCAAGCCAGAAGAGGCTGGCAAGATATATTCAGGGCACTAAATGAGAAGAACATGCAGCCAAGAATACTTTATCCAGCAAGACTGACATTCAAAATGGATGGAGAGATAAAGAGTTTCCAAGACCGGCAAGACTTAAAAGACTATGCAACCACCAAGCCGATACTGCAGGAAATATTAAGGGGGGTTCTATAAAAGAGGAAAAATCCCAAGAATAGCATTGAACAGAAATATAGAGACATTCTACAGAAAGAAAGACTTCAAAGGTAACTCGATGTCAATAAAAACGTATCTATCAATAATCACTCTCAATGTGAATGGCCTAAATGCACCCATAAAACGGCACAGGGTTGCAGATTGGATAAAACGACAGGACCCATCCATATGCTGTCTACAAGAGACCCATTTTGAACCTAAAGATACACGCAGACTGAAAGTGAAGGGGTGGAGAAGCATCTTTCATGCCAATGGGACTCAAAAGAAGGCTGGGGTAGCGATTCTCATATCAGATAAATTAGACTTCAAACTAAAGACTGTAGTCAGAGATACAGAAGGACACTACATAATCCTTAAAGGGACTATCCACCAAGATGATCTAACAATTGTAAATATCTATGCTCCCAATATGGGAGCAGCCAATTACTTAAGAAAACTGTTAATCAAGATAAAGAGTCATATTGATATGAATACACTAATCGTAGGTGATCTTAACACGCCTCTTTCAGAATTAGACAGATCATCGAAGCAGAAAATCAATAAAGAAACAAGAGCATTGAACGACACATTGGACCAGATGGACCTCATAGATATATACAGAACATTCCACCCTAAAACAGCAGAATACTCATTCTTCTCAAGTGCACACGGAACCTTCTCCAGAATAGACCACATACTGGGTCACAAATCAGGACTCAGCCGATACCAAAAGACTGAGATTATTCCCTGCATATTCTCAGATCACAATGCTTTGAAACTGGAGCTCAACCACAAGGAAAAGTTCCGAAGGAACTCAAACACCTGGAAGCTAAAGACCACCTTGCTTAAGAATGCTTGGATCAACCAGGAGATCAAAGAAGAACTGAAACAATTCATGGAAACCAATGAGAATGAAGACACTTCGGTCCAAAACCTATGGGATACAGCAAAGGCGGTCCTAAGGGGAAAATATATAGCCATCCAAGCCTTGCTCAAAAAAATTGAAAAATCCAGAACACACCAGCTGTCTCTACACCTTAAAGAACTGGAGGATCAACAACAAATCAAACCAACTCCACACATAAGAAGGGAAATCATCAAGATTAGAGCTGAGATCAATGAGGGAGAAACCAGAGATACAGTAGAACGTATCAATGAAACTAGAAGCTGGTTTTTTGAAAGAATCAATAAGATCGATAAGCCACTGGCTACACTAATCCAAAAGAAAAGAGAGAAATCCCAAATTCATAAAATTATGAATGAAAGGGGAGAGATCACAACTAACACCAAGGAAGTAGAAACAATCATCAGAAGTTACTACGAACAGTTATATGCCAATAAGCTTAGCAACCTAGATGAAATGGATGCATTCCTGGAAAAATATAAACTACCAAAATTGAACCAGGAAGAAATCGACAACCTGAATAGACCGATATCTAATAACGAGATTGAAGCAGTGATCAAAAATCTCCCAAAAAACAAGAGCCCAGGACCTGACGGATTCCCTGGGGAATTCTACCAAACCTTCCAAGAAGAAATAACACCTATTCTCCTGAAGCTGTTTCAAAAAATTGAAGCAGAAGGAAAACTTCCAGACTCTTTCTATGAAGCCAGCATTACCCTGATCCCCAAACCAGGCAAGGACCCTACCAAAAAGGAGAATTTCAGACCAATATCACTGATGAATATGGATGCTAAGATTCTCAACAAGATCCTAGCCAACAGGATCCAACAACACATTAAAAAGATTATCCACCATGATCAGGTGGGATTCATCCCTGGGCTACAAGGATGGTTCAACATTCGTAAATCAATCAATGTGATACAACAAATTAATAGGAGAAGAGAGAAGAACCACATGGTCCTCTCAATTGATGCAGAAAAAGCATTTGACAAAATCCAACATCCGTTCCTGATTAAAACGCTTCAAAGTATAGGGATAGAGGGAACATTCCTGAACCTCATCAAATCTATCTATGAAAGACCCACAGCAAATATCATCCTCAATGGGAAAAAGCTTGCAGCCTTCCCGTTGAGATCAGGAACAAGACAAGGATGCCCACTTTCACCACTCTTGTTCAACATAGTATTAGAAGTCCTAGCAACAGCAATCAGACAACAGAGAGAAATAAAAGGTATCCAAATTGGTAATGAAGAAGTCAAACTCTCTCTCTTCGCAGATGACATGATTCTTTATATGGAAAACCCAAAAGACTCCACCCCCAAACTACTAGAACTCATACAGCAATTCAGCAGCGTGGCAGGATACAAAGTCAATGTGCAGAAATCAGTGGCTTTCTTATACACTAACAAGGAAAATACAGAAAGGGAAATTAGAGAATCGATTCCATTTACTATAGCACCAAGAACCATAAGATACCTGGGAATAAACCTAACTAAAGAGGTAAAGGATCTATACTTGAGGAACTATAGAACACTCATGAAAGAAATTGAAGAAGACACAAAAAGATGGAAGACCATTCCATGCTCTTGGATCGGAAGAATAAACATCGTTAAAATGTCTATACTGCCTAGAGCAATCTATACTTTTAATGCCATTCCGATCAAAATTCCACCGGCATTCTTCAAAGAGCTGGAGCAAATAATCCAAAAATTTGTATGGAATCAGAAGAGACCCCGAATCGCTAAGGAAACGTTGAAAAACAAAAATAAAGCTGGCGGCATCACCTTACCTGATTTCAAGCTTTATTACAAAGCTGTGATCACCAAGACAGCATGGTACTGGCATAAAAACAGACACATAGACCAGTGGAACAGAGTAGAGAGCCCTGATATGGACCCTCAACTCTATGGTCAATTAATCTTCGACAAAACAGGAAAAAATATACAGTGGAAAAAAGACAGTCTCTTCAATAAATGGTGCTGGGAAAGCTGGACAGCTATATGTAGAAGAATGAAACTCGACCATTCTCTTACACCGTACACAAAGATCAACTCAAAATGGATAAAAGACCTCAACGTGAGACAGGAATCTATCAGAATCTTAGAGGAGAACATAGGCAGTAATCTCTTCGATATCAGCCACAGCAACTTCTTTCAAGATACGTCTCCAAAGGCAAAGGAAACAAAAGCGAAAATAGACTTCTGGGACTTCATCAAAATCAAAAGCTTCTGCACAGCAAAGGAAACAGTCAAAAAAACAAAGAGGCAACCCACGGAATGGGAGAAGATATTTGCAAATGACAGTACAGACAAAAGGTTGATATCCAGGATCTATAATGAACTCCTCAAACTCAACCCACACGAAACAGACAAACACATCAAAAAATGGGCAGAAGATATGAACAGACACTTCTCCAATCAAGAAATACAAATGGCTATCAGACACATGAAAAAATGCTCATCATCATTAGCCCTCAGGGAGATTCAAATTAAAACCACATTGAGATATCACCTTACACCAGTTAGAATGGCCAAAATTAACAAAACAGGAAACAACATGTGTTGGAGAGGATGTGGAGAAAGGGGAACCCTCTTACACTGTTGGTGGGAATGCAAGTTGGTGCAGCCTCTTTGGAGAACAGTGTGGAGATTCCTCAAGAAATTAAAAATAGAGCTTCCCTACGACCCTGCAATTGCACTCCTGGGTATTTACCCCAAAGATACAGATGTCGTGAAAAGAAGGGCCATCTGTACCCCAATGTTTATAGCAGCAATGGCCACAGTCGCCAAACTATGGAAAGAACCAAGATGCCCTTCAACGGATGAATGGATAAGGAAGATGTGGTCCATATACACTATGGAGTATTATGCCTCCATCAGAAAGGACGAATATCCAACTTTTGTAGCAACATGGACGGGACTGGAAGAGATTATGCTGAGTGAAATCAGTCAAGCAGAGAGAGTCAATTATCATATGGTTTCACTCATTTGTGGAGCATAACCAATAGCATGGAGGACAAGGGGCGTTAGAGAGTAGTAGGGAATTTGGGTAAATTGGAAGGGGAGGTGAACCATGAGAGACTATGGACTCTGAAAAACAGTCTGAGGGGTCTGAAGTGGCGGGGGGGTGGGAGGTTGGGGTACCAGGTGGTGGGTATTATAGAGGGCACAGCTTGCATGGAGCACTGGGTGTGGTGAAAAAATAATGAATACTGTTTTTCTGAAAATAAATAAATTGGGAAAAAAAAAAAAAAAAAAAACAGTCCACGTGTCATAGTCAGCAGTAAGGATAGGACTAGAGAGCAGTCCTATTTGATTTTGAGCCCACACTTTTAAAATAACTTATGCTGCATGATTGATCAAGAAACTAACACACTTCTTGGCACATAGTAGGCACTGACTGCCAAGTAATAATTACAACTGAGACTAGATGCATTGCTGCTCGGTAAGAATCGTAATCCAGCTCAGCTCTGTAATCATGCTTCTGAATTCATGCCATATCATGAAGTGGGGGTGCCAAATGCTGGGTGTTATTGTTTTAAATGAAAAGGAATTAAAATAAATTTTAGTTTCAGCATTTTAATGAGAATTTTATGATACTCCTAAGAAAATACCCATATTCTTGGTTTTCTTTCCATCCTCCCCAAATAATGCTTTTAAAAAACACATTTCTCTTGTTTAGTTCCTCCCTATGGCTTACAAGATCAAATCTAAATCTCCTGGTCCTGTATTCAAGGTGATCCATAATATGTACCATGTCCTCTGCTCAGGTATTTTTGGGGCTCTTTTTCTACCACTATTGCCTCACCCCCCAACATACCCTCCACTTTCTTCATAGTGTTCTTTAATGCCGTTTTACCTTGTTTGCGATGCTTTTCTCCATCATTGATTCCTACTTATAGGTATCAAAATATTTTACCACAATATTTGGGGTGCAATAATAGTCACATTTATTTTGTTTGTTTTAAATAAAATTAAATTAAGTTTGAGCAACCACTCTTTAAGGTTGATGAAAAGTTCAAAGTCCTTCATTTGGTATTTTGTATGGGAGTGCCTTCTCCCTCCTTATGATTGAATCGGAGTTTCAAGGGATTTTTTAGTGCCCCCTTCACAGTCACCTTTGCCTATTCCTTCTTTTTATAGTCACCTATTACTGCTTTGACTCTAGTTCTCAACAATCTATCATATGCCATGGCTCCCTAAAGTATTTCTTAACTTCTAGACTTCATGATTTATCCAAAATGGTCCCTTGAAAGCAGGAAGCTCTGAGAGTAATTTTACTCAGTTCTGCCAAACTTGGCCACAAGGAAGCATCAAAACTTACAAGGTATAGATATTTAGTGCTTTCTACGGGATATCATTCAAGCATCTTTATTCAAGTTGTTGCCACATTCAAATCACCATTCTTTATAAGGCTTATTCCTCCTCTACTTCTGGCACAGTCCTTTCACTCATCTCTAGAGATCAAGGTGCCTAAGGACATGAATCTACTTCCCTTAAGTCTTTGAACCACCAAACTACTATTCTCTCTGTGGTAAATTGCAAACTTGGCTACAAATTATTTTCACCCTTCTACATATATCCCCTGGCAAACTGACTTTTATATTTCTTCCATCAAGAGGGTATTTTCTCTGCTGCTTAAATTCTAGGCTTATTCATGTGACCCATATTGGCTAATACAATATTAGTAAATGTGTCACAAGCAAGAGGCCTGAAAAGTATTTGAATTTTGGACCTTGCTTTGTCTTGCTGTTCTTGGCATGCAGCAGTTACCATGTAAAGAAGCCCAAGTGGGGCGCCTGGGTGGCTCAGTGGGTTAAGCTGCTGCCTTCGGCTCAGGTCATGATCTCGGCTCCCGGGATCAAGTCCCACATCGGGCTCTCTGCTCAGCAGGGAACCTGCTTCCTCCTCTCTCTCTCTGCCTGCCTCTCTGCCTACTTGTGATCTCTGTCTGTCAAATAAATAAATAAAATCTTAAAAAAAAAAAAAGAAGCCCAAGTGAGCCTTCTGGAGAATTAGAAAGCAATGAGGAGGAAAAGTGAGGTATCATGGCCAAAAGACTGTGCCTCCAGATAAGTGAATGAGATCATCCTGGATCATCTACTTTCTACCTGATGAGCAAATGTAGATGTATTAGTGAGGACAATCAAGATTAGCTGAGCCAACCCATCACAAAAGTACCTGGCAGAAATATGAGCTAATAATAGTTATTGTTTGAATTTACTGTATTAGTTTTGTATGATAGCCATAACAAAGTACAACAGACTGGGTGAATTAAACAAGAGAAAGTTATTTTCTCACAGTTCTGGAGGCTAGAAGTCTGAGATCAAGGAGTCAATAAAGTTTTTTCTTCTGAGGCCTCTTTTTCTGGCTTGTGGATGGCTGTGTTCTCCTTTTGTCTCCATGTGGTTTTCTCTCTGAGCATGTTTGTGTCCTAAGCTCCTCTTCTTGTAAGGACAGCAGTTATATTGGATTTTAATTTAATTACCTTTTTAAAGATACTATGTCCAAATATAGTCATATTCTGAGGTACCGGGGTTCTGGACTTCAACATTTGAACAGAGGTGGACACAATTTAACTTATAACAATTCGTCATTCCCTTTGTGTGGTTTCCTCCCCCAAACAAGGTTATCTTCAGGGTGTCAATTCCTCCTCACTTGCTCTAAAATATAAAATCTCATATATTCCTCCTCTGGAGTTAAGGAAACCCCATATCTCTAAGATTCTACTCTCTTCAGTGGGGATAAAAAGCACCAAGAACTTTTCTCATTAAACTATAGAATTAATAAATTATCACATAAGATACCAGCCCCTCAGTGCCTTCTACCATGGGATTTTCTTTAACTATCCCAATTCTAAAAGATCTTTCACTTCGCTGAACTTCTATAACACTGACATATTCTTACCATGCTGTTGGTATTTAAGCATATGCTATCCTGCATTGTAATCCTAAGGCATAAAATCCGACACCTCATCAAGTAGACTCTTAGAGGGTAGAGCTCTGTTAGGTAATTTATACTTCTAACTTAAAAGCTGTCCAGGCAGTTGGCACCCAATTACTTTAGTGATATTAAATCTTGCAATCAATGACTCTAATAGCATGCATTTTCATTTTAATTTGTGTATAGTCTACCTCTCATACTTTTCATGAAAAAATGTGAATACCCTGTGTTTTTTTCCCTTTTGTCATCATAGAAATAATCTCAAGGTTTTAGGGCTTATAATGAACTTCAGAAAGGAGATACCTAGAACACTCACAGTCTTTAGTGATATTACTTCACATTCTGAACCTCACAAAGATTATTCAAGCAGCAAAAATAGCTCTTATAAATATATTTAATTATTTAATTTCAGACTATTAAATTATTATATTTCATATTGTATCTAAAGCTAAACTCAGAAATTCTAGTCTTTTCCCCATTTATGGATGCATAAGAAAAAATAAAGCAATCTTCAACCTTAAAGTCTTTATGACTGTTATTTGTTGCACACCAGAAATGTTTCAATAAACATGCAAAGATAGAAAGTGATTTTTTTATATCCTAGTTAAAAAGAAAACAGTAACTATTATAGCTATTGACTGAAAGATGCAGTATCACTAAACTAATTAAAACTGGAGATCTTGAACACCTAACAAGCTGCTACAAATAGGCCTGCTCTGGGCTACACACACTTCTGACATATCCAAAGGGAGTTGTTTCTGAAGAACACAGAAATGCAGTGGATGACTACTTATCTTTATATCTAAGTGCCCCTAACAATAGCCAGTCAGGCTTTCCCCACCTTACTTAGTTTGACCTCTGTGTTTACTATAATCCAAGAATGGATCATTCCTATTTCCTTCCAACAATTACTTGCCATAGCTTTCTTCAAGAGCTAGTGCAGAAATTGCCTCTCTGAATAAATAGTGATCATGATTTGCATTTACTCTATGGCAGGTCCTGTCCTAAATATTTCTATATATTAAGCCACTTGATCCTTTCAGTGATTTTACAAGGCTATTGCTATTCTTGCTTTTTATTCAGAAGGTAACTAGTCACAGGGAAACTAAATAAATAATTCATGTTGCATAGCTAGTAAGTGAAGAAGGAAGATATAAACTGAAAGAAGTCTGTACCTAGACCTCATGTTGTTAACAATTATACCATGATACTATGATTAATTTATTCTGCATTCTGTTCATACTGATACATACATTTTAGATACTTTTAATATCTACTGCATACCAGATACTAGGTTATGTATTCATAAATGTTATGTCAGTTAGTCTTCAAACTGTCTCTGAGGTAGGGACAGAGGTATTGGATACTTAGGAATTCATAATTCATGCAAATATGTAAAGATTGTACCAAGTTAAAGTTATCCATCAAACTTCCTTAAATTGCACTTGAAAAGTTTTCATGGTTTTGTGTATGTATTGCTCTATGATAATTCTTATGCACACTAAAGTTTGAGAGTCCATGAGCTGAACTAAAGGAAAGAACAAAAACAAAAGGAAACATTGTATGCTGGTGCCAAAAAATTCAAATTATACTGCTTTTGGATAATTATCAAATTACTAGAAGAGAAGGGAGGATGAAATTTCTAACATTGGAGGAAGGAGAAAATTCTAACATTGCTGATGGTCTGCACATTTTACTTTACATTATTTTTATGTTTGACCTCCATAATCTTATCATGTACTATCAGTTTTATTTGGTATGAGATTTACACAAGACAGTATAATTGTACCTTGAGGGTGATTGAGGTGTTAGTTTCTTAAAGTTAGCTTGTAGGTTAAATGCAAAGAAAATATAATGTGGTTCTATTATACTGTTATTATTATCATTTACAGATGAGGAAAACAGATCACACAGCTTGGAAGTGATGGAAGTATGTTCTACCCTGATTGCAAAGCACATTCTGTTTCTACTATAACAAGCTTTTTTTTTTTTAAATTAACATACAATGTATTATTTGTTTTAAATGTGCAGGTCTGTGATTCATCAGTCTTACACAATTCACAGTACTCCCCATAGCACATACCCTCCCCAATGTCCATCACCCAATCACCCCATCCCTCACACCCTCCTCCCTTCCAGCAACCCTCAGTTTGTTTCCTGAGATTAAGTCTTTTATGGTTTGTCTCCCTCTCTGGTTTCATCTTGTTTCATTTTTCACTCCCTTCCCCTATGATCTTCTGACTTGTTTCTCAAATTCCTCATATCAGTGAGATCATATGACAATTGTCTTTTTTCTGATTGACTTTTTTTTGCTTAGCATAATACCCTCTAGTTCTATCCATGTCCTTGCAAATGGCAAAATTTCAGTTTTTTGATGGCTGCATAATATCCCATATATATATCAATCACATCTTTCATCTGTTCATGGACACCTAAGCTCTTTCCAAAATTTGGATATTGTGGGCAGTGCTGCTATAAACATTTGGGTGCATGTGTCCCTTCAGATCACTACATTTGTATCTTTAGGGTAAATATCCAGTAGTGCAATTGCTGGGTCGTAGGGTAACTCTGTTTTCAACTTTTTGAGGAACCTCCATACTATTTTCCAGAGTGGTTGCACCAGCTTGCATTCCCACCAACAGTATAGTAGAGTTACCATTTCTCTGCATCCACTCCACTGTCTTTTCCTGACTTGTTAATTTTAGTCAGTCTGGTGTGAGGGTATCTCACTGTGGTTTTGATTTGTATTTCCTGATGCCAAGTGGTGTTGAGCACTTTTTCATCTGTCTGTTGGCCATTTGGAGGTCCTTGCAGAAATGTCTGTTCATATCTTCTGCCCATTTATTGATGGATTATTTGTTCTTTGGGTGTTGCGTTTTATAAGTTCTTTATCGATTTTGGATATTAGCCCTTTGTCTGATAGGCCATTTATAAATATTCTCCCATTCAGTCAGTTGTCTTTTAGTTTTTTTGACTTTTTCCTTTGCTATGCAAAAGCTTTTTATCTTGATGAAGCCCCAGTTGTTCACTTTTTCCCTTGATTCCCTTGCCTTTGGTGATGTTTCTAGGAAGAAGCTGCTGTGGTTGACATTGAAGAGGTTGCTGCCTGTGTTATCCTAAAGGGTTTTAATGGATTCCTGTCTCACACTGAGGCCTTTCAACCATTTTGAATCTATTTTTGTGTGGGGGGTAAGAAAATAGAACAGTTTCATTCTTCTTCATGTGGCTGCTCAATTTTCCCAACACCATTTATTTTATTTTATTTTATTTTTTTCCCAATTTATTTATTTTCAGAAAAACAGTATTCATTATTTTTTCACCACACCCAGTGCTCCATGCAAGCTGTGCCCTCTATAATACCCACCACCTGGTACCCAACACCATTTATTGAGGATACTGTCCTTTTTCCATTGGACATTCTTTTCTGCTTTGTCAAAGATTAATTGGCCATGGAGTTAGGGTCCATTTCTGGGCTCTTTATTGTGTTCCATTGATCTATGTGTCTGCTTTTGTACCAGTACCATGCTGTCTTGATGATTACAGCTTTGTAATAGAGCTTGAAGCCTGGAATTGTAATGTCGCCAACTTTGGTTTTCTTTTTCAACATTTTTCTGGCTATTCAGGTCTTTTCTGCTTTCATATAAATTTTAGGATTATTTGTTCCATTTCTTTGAAAAAAAAAGTTGATGGTATTTTTATAGGGATTGTATTAAATGTGCAGATTTCTCTAGGTAGCATAGAAATTTTCACAATATTTATTCTTCCAATCAATGAGCATGGCATGTTATTCCATTTCTTTTTGTCTTCCTCAATTTCTTTCATGAGTACTCTATAGTATTCTGAGTACAGATTCTTTGCCTGTTTCGTTAGATTTATTCATAGGTATCTTATGGTTTTGGGTGCAGTTGTGAATGGGTTTGACTCTTTAATTTTTCTTTCTTCTGTCTTATTGTTAGTGTATAGAAATGCAACTGATTTCTGTGCATTGATTTTATATCCTGACACTTTACTGAATTCATGTATGAGTTCTACCTGTTTTGGAGTGGAGTCTTTTGGGTTTTCCACATAAGGTATCATATCATCTGCAGAGTAAGAGTTTGATTTCTTTGCCAATTTGGATGCCTTTTTTTGTTGTTGTTGTCATTGTTGTCCATAACTGAAGCTAGGACTTCTAGTATTATGTTAAATTGCAATGGTGATAGTGGACATCCCTGCTGTGTAACTGACCTTAGGGGAAGAGCTCTCAGTTTTTCCCCATTAAGAATGATATTCTCTGTGGGTTTTTTATAACAAGCTTATTTTGGAAGAAGTAATACTATGGCTAAGAGCTCTGAGTCTGAATCTATATTGCCTATGTTTGCAGTCTAGTCTGATGTAGACTTTGAGTGTGGAAAAAATAAATTTTTTGTGCTTCAATTTCCTTACCTATAAAATGTGAATGGTGAAGATAATGGTAATGTTTTACCTTCTTCCTAATATTGTGAGAATGATATTAAAAAGAAAGTTTACATAGAAACTTTAAAAAATGCATGTCACATGGTAAGTGCAAAATACCTTTTATTATTAACTATCTAGTTCTTGTTTACAGGTTCAATTTCAATAGAGTGAAGTTGGAGAGGTTTAAATAGATATTCTATGCTGATTGCACTTTGTGTAATTTTGCTTTCTGGTATTGCCTAGAATCAGCCTTAGAAACAATGAGAGGAAAACAGCTTTGATTATAGTGCTCTACTATCCAAAAAAGGCCAAACCTGTTGTGTTCCCAGTTAAAAAGACCTGATAGAAACACCTACTTCTACAACAGCCTTCCCAAATATGTGAATGCAGATTCACTTGTTAAATAGATAGGACACCTAAACACATCAGACTAGGAAGCAGATGGAGACTACATAATTATGCTAACATTTATGTTGTCAGTACACTCTCCTGGGCCAACATTACAAGATTCTTGGGTGTTTCTTTCCCCCTCTTTGGAAAGCTGCAATTCCCATCAACAGTGGTACGAATTATATATTTGCATCAGGAGACACATAAACTTCAAACAAACTGTCAGAATGAATATGCCTGGGCTGTAGTTTGATAAACAAATGTATTACAAGGAACCCTGAGTAAATTCCCTCCTCCGACCTCCTTGTGGGATGATCAAAACAGTTGTAAATTTTAAACAATGTAGGTCATTAAATTGTGCATCACTGAGCCTGAATTTTTTTTTCTCTGGAGTTCTGGCTATAGGGATGGCATCTGGGGAGCCTGAGGCCTTGTGGAGACTGGTTAGTGATAAAATTATGAAAAGATATTTGGATTCTCTCTGGAGGATGTGTGTGGCCAGTGGGGAATGATAGCAGAGATGTTGAGAATAAGTTTTTGTTTAAAGGGCTGGTAAACATGAGAGACTAGGGACTTTGAAAAACAACTTGAGGGTTTTGAAGGGGAAGGGGGTGGGAGGTTGGGAGAACCAGGTGGTGGGTATTGGAGAGGGCATGGATTGCATGGAGCACTGGGTGTGGTGTAAAAACAATGAATACTGTTACGCTTAAAAGAAAAAAAAAATAAAGGGCTGGTAAATATTAGTCCAGAGCAGTCTTCCTTAACTAGGTATGGATAAAATAATTACTTCAGGTGTTACAAAACACAATCACCAAATTTTATCTCAGAACTACTGCAGAAGAATATCCAGGGTGAGAATATTTTCATTAAAAAATTAAAAGCTTTTCAGATGGTTCTTCTCTGCATTCTGGGTTAATTACTGCTGTTTTATTCACTTTAGGATGCAGGATTATCAAAGGTACTTTTCAAAAACATATAAATCAAATCCCTTACCCATCCTCAGATTCTGATTTAGTAGATCTTGTGGTAGGCCCAGGAATCTGCACAGCCAGGTGCCAATTTGTTACTAGTTCACTAGTAACTGGGAAGTAATTTCTAGTTTCTGGGAAGTAATAAATTAGAGAATGATTATAATGATGACTTTTATCTATTGAAAAGCCCATGTATTTCAGAGTTAAATACATAGGTATGCAGTAAGTACCTGTCTTGTATACAACATCGAGCTAGACTTCTCTGTACTTAGGATGATGGAAAAGAAACACAAAATATGGGTCCTGTAAGTAGAATCTTTCTATGCTCCTGAAAAGATATATTTTACCCACAGAAACTAAAATAAGCTAAGCTTTTCATACAGCAGGGCTTTGGTTATGGGGAGGTTGGGTGATAGACTTAGTGGTTTAAGGGATGGTACGTCAATACAACCCTTTCCACAGCTCCCTTAGCTTCTTCCCCTTATCCCAAACACTTCTACATTGACCACCTCAATGTACAGCTGGCATTCTGGGCAGTAAACACCATCAAACTTCTTTAACCAGACAACTTACTCTTAGAGGAATGGATTAGTTTTTCAAGCCAGGCCTCTTCATTCTTTTCCTCCTCTGGATGTCATTCCTTTCACTCTAGTAAAGATATTGCCTCTTATCTCCCCCAAAAGAGGTGTAAATTTCTTTTTCTTAGATACTTGAATGAGTTTATCAGTCAAAGAAGGAACAACACATTTTTGCTTTAGAAGTGTGACTGTTCTTTGTAGGAGGGAATGAACACAGTGGTTCTCTCACTTATCTTGCTCAAATATAATGTCTACACCCTCTTGAACTGTGACCTGAGGAAATGCTGCATTTCTGCCCTTTAGGTTAATTTTCTCTTGTCACATTAGTTGCCACTCTGCATTTGCCACCTTTTACCAATGTTCATTACCATCCATTTTTTTCTACAAAGACAACGATTACTGTCACAAACCAACATGTTGTTGCAAAACCAAGTGACAGATTGGTGTTTGTATTCTGAGTTAAAGCTCTATAATGCCAAGTTTCTTTGTTGGCTTTTTTCCCCCTTGGCTTGAAGCTTGAGTCAGTGTTCATAGATCTTCCCTGAAATCTGTCTTGACTTACCAACTCTGAGATACTTTCCACATTATACAAATAACCTAAAAAGGAAAACCTATTTCCTGGCAGTCATATGTTTGTGTTGCATTTTTAGGTATTTTGATGTCTGTATTCTCATTGGATTATCACAACACTTCTCAGGTATAGGTCAAATAGAGGCAATCACTCCTAGTTTACAGATAAGGAAATTAAAGTATAATGCTTAAGTGATAGTCCCCTGATCACACAGTTCAATACATTTTAGATGAGAACCAGATCATTTCAAATCTGGTTCAGGATTTTTCTTACACTTTTAATATGAACTAGAAATTCTGTATTGTACTCTGGAAATTAAAAAAAAAAGTAAGATGGCAGAGACTGCTACTTACTTATCCTACATCCATTTATCCCATCTTATTTAACAGTAAAACTCTTATATTATTAGTTATCATCATATATTCAGCTATAAGATTATAATACCTAGTGTATAGGAGATGCTTCATCAAAACTTCATTTCCTGGGGTGCCTGGGTAGTTCAGTCAGTCAAGCTTCTCACTTGGGCTTGGGTCCCTAAGATGGGATCAGTCTGTTTCTCCCTCTCCATTTCCCTCTGCCCCTCCCCCTGCTCATGTGCTCATGCACTTTCTCACTCTCTCTCAAATAAATAAATAAAAGTATTTTTAAAAATTTTTATTATTATTAATTATTATTTATTAATATCATTTATATCATATTATTATTTTATTATTTTATTATTATTATTTTTTTAAAACTATTTTTAAAAAATTCACTTCCTTTTGTTTTAAGTCACACAGCTAGACTATATGTTCCAGTCTTCCATGCTATTAGTTTTGATCATGCTGGTTGAGTTATAGCCAAAGATGAACATGGAAGGAATGTGCATAGTGCATGGAATGTTCATAGAAGGAATTCCTACCTCTTTTGGGCCTTGAGAAATATATATATATATATATATATATATACCACTGGGTGTGGTGCAAAAACAATGAATACTGTTACGCTTAAAAGAAATAAAAATTAATATATATTATATATAATATATAAGAAATAAAAAATTAATATATCTATATTAAACATCATATATTTATATATTATATATAAATATTATATATTATATATTATATAATTATATATATTATACTAATATATATTTTTATTAATTTATATAAATTATATATATTATATATTTAATATAATTAAATATATAATATAATTAAAAATATAATATATTTAATATAATTAAATATATAATATATAATATGTTAAATATATATTATATTAATATATATTAATTTTTTATTTCATTTCAGTGTAAATATATAATATAATAAAAATGTAATAAATGTATAATATAATATAATATATATTATATATATATTAATTTTTTATTTCTTTTCAGCATAAATATATAATATATATATTTATATTATATATATTAATTTTTTATTTCTTTTCAGCATAAGAGTCTTCATTGTTTTTGCACCACACCCAGTGCTCCATGAAATCCATGCCCTCTCTAATACCCACCACCTGGTTCCCCCAACCTCCCACCCCCGCCCCTTCAAAACCCTCAGATAGTTTTTCAGAGTCCATAGTCTCTCATCGTTCACCTCCCCTTCCAATTTCCCTCAACTCCCTTCTCCTCTCCATCTCCCCTTGTCCTCCATGCTATTTGTTATGCTCCACAAATAAGTGAAACCATGTGATAATTGACTCTCTCTGCTTGACTTATTTTATTCATTTTAGATTTTATAATTCTATTAATTTTATTTGAGATTTTATTCATTGATTTGAGAAAGAGTGAGAGAGAGCACAAGAAGAGGGGAGGGACAGAGGGAGAAACAGACTCCCCACTTGACAGGGAGGCCAATGTGGGGTTCAATCCCAGGACTCTGGGATCATGACCTGAGCTGAAGGCAACTGCTTAACTGACTGAGTCACTCAGGTGTCTTGGGCCTTGGCATTTAATAAAAAAGTATATCCCCAGATTCTTTACCCTTTCCACCTGCAAGATGCAGTATGGGTGATGATACTTTAGGGAATGACAATATCACAAGATGGAAGGAGCCTGAATTCTAGAATCATCATGTGGAAGAGAGCTGTCCATGAATCAGCAACATCCACCCTAGACAAGGAGTGAGAATGCACTTTTATTGGTGGTTGAGTCTCCCCTTTGGCTTTATTGAATGAAACAGTCTCATCATCTATTCTGTTATATTCAGGCATTTTTACAGTTTGGTATTACTATCTGGTAAAGTTCTGAAAAGTTATATTGACATAAAATTTATGGGGAAGGATTTCTGGGAAAGCTCCTAAAACAGGGATCAAGTAGATAAGGAAAGTAACCCCTCCCTGATTAAAAAAAATTACTTCCCATGTCTTTGAGTATGGACACATTGTCTGGATTTTTAATAACCATATTAGAACATGAAATGTATTCAGAGATAAAGTCATATACAAAAATTGGTGAAACAGAAATATACAAGGATCCTAGGTCATTGTTTACTTTCTTGTACCACCATAAGAACTTTGATGGAAGAGGATTCCATGCTCTTGGATTGGAGGAATAAACATTGTTAAAATGTCTATACTGCCTAGAGCAATCTATACTTTTAATGCCATTCCAATCAAAATTCCACTGATGTTCTTCAAAGAGCTAGAGCAAATAATTCAAAAATTTGTATGGAATCAGAAGATACCCCAAATCAGGAACAAAATGCTGAAAAAAAAAATAAAACTGGGGGCATCACGCTACCTGATTTCAAGCTTTACTACAAAGCTCTGATCACCAAGACAGCATGGTACTGGCATAAAAACAGACACATAGACCAGTGGAACAGAGTAGAGAGCCCAGATATGGACCCTCAACTCTATGGTCAATTAATCTTTGACAAAACAGGAAAAAATATACAGTGGAAAAAGACAGCCTCTTCAATAAATGGTGCTGGGAAAACTGGACAGCTATATGTAGAAGAATGAAACTCGACCATTCTCTTACACCGTACACAAAGATAAACTCAAAATGGATAAAAGACCTCAAAGTGAGACAGGAATCCATCAGAATCCTAGAGGAGAACATAGGCAGTAATCTGTTTTATATCAGCCACAGCAACTTCTTTCAAGATATGTCTCCAAAGGAAAGGGGAACCCTCCTACACTGTTGGTGGGAATGCAAGCTGGTGCAACCACTC
This sequence comes from Neogale vison, assembly GCF_020171115.1. Taxonomy (NCBI): domain Eukaryota; kingdom Metazoa; phylum Chordata; class Mammalia; order Carnivora; family Mustelidae; genus Neogale; species Neogale vison. Next base: position 22,166,709 of record NC_058105.1, read on the forward strand.
TGGAAAACAACATGGAGGTTCCTCAAAATGTTGAAAATAGAACTGCCCTATGACCCAGCAATTGCACTACTGGGAATTTACCCTAAAGATACAAACGTAGTGATCCAAAGGGGCACGTGCACCTGAATGTTTATAGCAGCAATGTCCACAATAGCCAAACTATGGAAAGAACCTAGATGTCCATCAACAGATGAATGGATCAAGAAGATGTGGTATATATACACAATGGAATACTATGCAGCCATCAAAAGAAACGAAATGTTGCCATTTGCGACAACATGAATGGAACTAGAGCGTATCATACTTAGCGAAATAAGTCAAGCGGAGAAAGACAACTATCATATGATCTCCCTGATATGAGGAAGTGGTGATGCAACATGGGGGCTTAAGTGGGTAGGAGAAGAATCCATGAAACAAGATGGGATAGGGAGGGAGACAAACCATAAGTGACTCTTAATCTCACGAAACAAACTGTGGGTTGCTGGGGGGAGGGGGTTGGGAGAAGGGGGTAGGGTTATGGACATTGGGGAGGGTATGTGCTTTTGGGTAAATTGGAAGGGGAGGGGAACCATGAGAGACTACGGACTCTGAAAAACAATCTGAGGGGTTTGAAGTGGCGGGGGTGTGGGAGGTTGGGGTACCAGGTGGTGGGTATTATAGAGGGCACAGCTTGCATGGAGCACTAGGTGTGGTGAAAATATAATGAATACTGTTTTTCTGAAAATAAATAAATTGGAAAAAAAAATTAAAATAAAATAAAATAAAATAAAAAAGATATGTCTCCAAAGGCAAAGGAAACAAAAGTGAAAATAAACTTGGGACTTCATCAAGATCAAAAGCTTCTTCACAGCAAAGGAAACAGTCAAAAAAACAAAGAGGCAACCCACGGAATGGGAGAAGATATTTGCAAATGACAGTACAGACAAAAGGTTGATATCCAGGATCTATAAAGAACTCCTCAAACTCAACACACACAAAACAGACAATCAAAAAATGGGCAGAATATATGAACAGACACTTCTCCAGTGAAGACATACAAATGGCTATCAGACACATGAAAAAATGTTCATCATCACTAGCCATCAGGGAGATTCAAATTAAAACCACATTGAGATACCACCTTACACCAGTTAGAATGGGCAAAATTAGCAAGACAGGAAACAACATGTGTTGGAGGGGATGTGGAGAAAGGGGAACCCTCTTACACCGTTGGAGGCAATGCAAGTTGGTGCAACCTCTTTGGAGAACAGTGTGGAGATTCCTCAAGAAATTAAAAATAGAACTTCCCTATGACCCTGCAATTGCACTACTGGGTATTTAGCCCAAAGATACAGATGTAGTGAAAAGAAGGGCCATCTGTACCCCAATGTTTATAGCAGCAATGGCCACGGTCTCCAAACTGTGGAAAGAACCAAGATGCCCTTCAACGGATGAGTGGATAAGGAAGATGTGGTCCATATACACTATGGAGTATTATGCCTCCATCAGAAAGGATGAATACCCAACTTTTGTAGCAACATGGATGGGACTGGAAGAGATTATGCTGAGTGAAATAAGGCAAGCAGAGAGAATCAATTATCATATGGTTTCACTTATTTGTGGAGCATAACAAATAGCATGGAGGACATGGGGAGTTAGAGATGAGAAGGGAGTTGGGGGAAATTGGAAGGGGAGGTGAACCATGAGAGACTATGGACTCTGAAAAACAATCTGAGGGGTTTGAAGTGGTGGGGGGTAGGAGGTTGGGGTACCAGGTGGTAAGTATTATAGAGGGCATGGATTGCATAGAGCACTGGGTGTGGTGCAAAAATAATGAATACTGTTATGCTGAAAATAAATTAAAAAAAAAGAACTTTGGAATGTCTATTAGACTTTTTTTTTATGTGAAAGGCTTAACCTTTGTATACTTAAACTACTATTATTTTGGGTCTTCGGTAGAGGCAGCTAAACCTAATAGATGAAAATGCAGGTCAGAATTTTCCTGTCATAAAATTAATTGAGAAGCCTCTGAGGTCCAAATCTAATCCTCTCCACACTCAGTCTGGCCTTGCTAGAAAAGCTGAAATCCCCTACCACAAGACTCAGCCTTTGGTACAAATCCATGGTTCTCTAAGCGTGGTTCTTTGATAAAAACCTTTAAGGTTTTTTCTTTAGAAATGCAGATGCAGTGGCTTCACTCTGACTCACTAAATTAGAATCCCTGGGCATAGAGTTAAGAAACTGTGTTATGACTAGCTCTGTATAGGTGATTCTTATGCATTTTTAAATACGAGTGAGGAATTTTCCCAAAAGCATCTGTTGATAATCAATTATTATTTGAGTTACATAATCATTTGAAAATTGACATGGATTAAGTGATTTTCACTACAGGTTGCACATTAAAATGACCGGAGGAGCTTTATAAAATACCTGTGCCTGTGCCAAATTATCATATAAGCTGATGGCATGGTTATAGTTATAGGTGAATTGTTCTGGCTGGAGTCACTGGTCATCCAGGAAGCAGAAGGTAGACATCAGGTTCAAAGTAGGATGCAAGTACTTGCCTGAGTTAGCTTGTAGGTTTTTTGTATGAGTCAGTGAACATGAAAAGCCTTTGTAAATTGTTGTTTTATTTTACAAGTATATTCACATTCTCAACTTCATACAGAAGCTAGAAAAATACTACTACTGCTAGTAATGACAACAATAATACCAGATATTTTTAATTGAACAATTTAATACTTCTAGAAGATTTGCTGACACTCTAGGGATTACTGGTTTCTCTGGTTTTATCCAAATTAGTATGGGCATACTGTAGAAAGAAGTGACTGTTGTTTTTGGAGACTGTTAAAAATGAAGTCTTCAGGTCTCTAAAACATTGTCTGCATCCCGTAAGGAAACTGGCTTTTTTAAGTGACTATTTACCTGTTGAAGACATATTAATATCTATTAATGATTCTCTTTCTCCTCCACTAAACAGTATTGAATATTAAATTAGAATCCAAAGTGGGTAAATACTTTGTTTTTCAATTATTTCAACTATACTACATATATAATAAATCACCTCCAGAGAGCTAATACTTGATGAGATTTTATGTTCACATAAGATCACCCTTTGAATTCATGGGCCATTTGTTTACTTGGTATCATTAGCTACAAAAGATCCTTGTTTATTTCTTTGGTTGCTCATCTTTACTGCATTTCCTACAAATAACTCAGATCAGTGGAGAGAAATTTTGAAACATGGAACTTTGATGCTGCATAGTTTGCTTCCTATAACTAAAAGCAAGGAAAGTAAGAAACACAATCAGTGGGAACAACATGGGTAGAAATTTAGAAAAAGTAAGTTGAAATCCAAGTGTTGAAACAGAAGTTGTGTTGATCATTCATAATACCAAAAGGATCCTTCAGGGGTGCCTAGGTGGCTCAATCAGTTAAGTATCTGCTTTCAGCTCAGGGCTCAGATAATGATCTCAGAATCATGGGAACCCACTGGGCTCCCTGCTCAGAGGGGAGTCTGCTTCTCCCTCTGCCCCTCCCTCTGCTCATGCCCCCCCTCAAATAAATAAATAAAATATTTTGTAAAAAAAACCCAAGATCCTTCAGTTTATAAAATATATATATGTGTATATATATACACATATATATGTGTGTGTATATATATATATATATATATATATATATATATATATATTTCTGGTTTCTTTATTTAGGAGACCTCCCAAATGCATTTAAGTGTTTACATTGTCTTACACAACAGATAGGCTGAAGGAAAGAAAAGAGAAAAAAATTAAAGGGACAAATACATAAGAGACATGATTTTCTCATGTATTCTGTGGAGAAATACTGTGTTAAAACCATTGCTTTCTTACATTTGAAAATACTTTAAGTGTTCTAAGGAAATAGAGGAGTTCAGGCCCCTTCAAGATAAAATCAGGAAGAAGTAGGTTTGAAAATTCTAGGAGGGATAAGGGTTATAGAATGTAGTTTAGTTTAATCCTTTCAGAGTTAATTAGCTATTCATTAGAAAACAGAAAGGAAGAGAGTTGAGAGAAGTGGGAAGGCAGAGGGAGATTAGAATCTAACCTGGTAGTGGGTTTTATGGAGGGCAGTATTGCATGGAGCACTGGGTGTGGTGCATAAACAATGAAATCTGTTACACTGAAAAGAAATTAAATTAAAAAAGAGTGTATTGAAAAAAAGAATCTAACCAAGCTGGTAGCTATGCCCCTTCTGAAATAAAAGTAGTTATGAGGGATTATGACTGTTAAATAGAAGAGCAAGGAAAAGGGGTAGCCTAATCTTTTACATATATACTTATTGCTTATGACTTAGGGGAGAAACAGTCAAGGAATAGGGGTGTAAGAAAAAAATAGCAAATTGAGGCCTATACTTATGCAGTGGAATTATTTAGTGAGAAATGAACAGAAACAAGCAAGAAGAAATATGTCAGCAAGGTCTCAGTTGGAGCCAGGCTGCACTGAATGACACCAAGTTTTATGCCGGTGCGAACTTAGGGATAAAAGTACAAGGTGGCCTTTCTTAAGCAGAACAGTGTCAATGCTCTGTAATTGATAGGTCTAATTGATTGATGTAATTGATAGGTGTAACTTCCACGGATGAAGAAGTGTGTCAAAGTGACTGGTTTCCTTGTTCTTGTTGTCTTGTCATTATAAAGAATTTTACAATCAATGAGACCAGCCCAGGCAGGCCTTTGACCCTGGGAAGTCACTCAAAATCAGGCCATAACTTTGATTTCATTAAGTAGGGAGCTGTTAGTCATGACAGTGAATATTAGGTTTGGCCATGGATACTCAAAATATAAATAGTTTAAATAAAAGAGAATCTGTTTCTCTTCTATGTAAAGAAATTTGAATGTTCAACATTAGTATGTCAACTGTACATTCATGAAAAACCTGGGCTCATTCCATCTTTTGTTCTGCTTTCCTCAGTGTGAACTTTATATCACCTGGTCCAAGATGACTATTCAACTCAATGGGATAAGAAAGATAAACTCACTTCCATTAAAGATACTTTTCAGAAGTCGCATGTCACACTTGCTTTTGTATGCCTGTTCCCAGAACATGGTCACATATCCACATATGACTTAAAAGGAAACTGAAAATTATAGTCATCATTCCAGGCAGCTACATTTCTGGCTAAAAATCAGTAGTCAAGTAATTAGGAAACTGGAGTAAAACTGAAATTAATCAAATGAGGAGTCTTTACTATCTCTAACCCTTAACATACAGGATGAAGAGAGATTTTTTTCCATTATACTACAAATTATAAAATACAAATAAGAATATTTACTGTTGGTTTTTTGTTAGGTTCAGTTCAATAATAGCTTATTTAGCACCTAAAATGAATAAGGTAATTTTCAATCTTCAAAAAACCAAACTAAAACACAGAATGTGATAAGCATTATCAGAAATGTTTAAGTGAGGGGCTCCTGGGTGGCTCAGTCACTTAAGCATCGGACTCTTAATTTCTGCATAGGTCATGATCTCAGGATTGTAAGATAGAGCACCCCTCTTTCATCAAACACCACCCCCCGCCCCAGGTTTCTGCCCTCCATGGTGAGTTTGCTGGAGATTCTCTCCTTCTCCCTCTGCCCCTCCCCACCATTTGTGCTCTCTCTTTGTCACAAATAAATAAATATGTTTTTAAAGATTTTATTTATTTATATATTTGACACACAGAGATTGCAAGTGGGCAGAGAGGCAGGCGGGGAGTGGGGGGAAGCAGGCTCCCTGCTGAGCAGAGAGCCAGATGCGGGGCTCAATCCCTGGACCCTGGGATCATGACCTGAGATGATAGCAGAGGCTTTAACCCACTGAGCCACCCAGGCACCCCAAGATAAATATTTTTTAAAAGAGAAATGTTTAAGTGAAATACTGTGCATTCCAAAGGAGAGATTAATTCTAGTAGAGCATTAGGGAAGGTAATGTCCAAGACTATGGGTAGATAAACTATTATCCTACGGTTAAACATGGCCTGCTGCTTGTTTTTATAAATAAGATTTAATAGAACATAGCCAAACTCACTCATTTACATATTTTCTGTGGTAACTTTCACACTATGACAGCAGAGTTCAGTAGTTATGACACAGATCATATGGCACACAAAGCCTGAAATTTAGTATATGGCTTATGACCAAGAAAAATGGTATTTGAGACTGACTTGAAAAAATTATAAGGACATTACAAGCAGGAGATAGTCTGAGTAAAGGCAGTAATGTGAGAAAATTCTGATGTGTTTGTTAATGGAAAGGAAATCAGAGTAAATCTGTAATACACAATGGTAGCATCCCTTAAAAGAAAAAAAAAGCTTAATTGTGTAAAATATGGGAGTTTTGTTTCTGAGAGATTAATAGAAGGACCAGGGCTGGCCTATTCATCTAGCTTGTCAGGGATCTGGTTAAAGAGTTCAAATGTATTCAGGTCCTGGCTGCAGTTTGGCAACACCTGACAGGTGACTCACTATCAAGGGTCTTCCAGGACAGAAACAGTAACTATAAGACTATCCCAATACTTGGCACATGTCTCATTGGACAGATATAGGGCGATTGGATAAAGACGGCAACATGGGCCATGGCCTATATCTCTCTGCTTCCCCAAATTTGATTGCTAGCTTATTCCCCAGTCAGGCCAATACTCTCCTTCACATCTTGCCTCTGACTTTCTTGGCCCAAGGTAAGAACTTTGATTTCACTGAATTTTCATCTGAACCTACACAGAAGGTGGGAGCCAGTAGTCCATCAAGTTCAACCCATTTGCTTTATTGCAGGCATATTACCACCAGGTTTTACATTAGTTCAGTTTGGTTGCAGAATAGGATCCTTGAGAGAATAGGCAAAGTAATTCTGAAACACATTGTGGGAAGTGTTTAATGATGTACTAAAGAGTTTAAACTTCATCCTGTGGGTTATAGGGAATGATTAGATATAGTCTTTAAAACTATTTTTAATTAAGGGATAACTTGATCTCTTATAGACAATAATAATCAAAGCTGTGGCTATTTTAAATAAAGAGCTTAATTGTTTTAAATAATAAAAGGCATATTCATAAAAACTAGGGAATGACAACTCTTGGGGAACTAACTGCTTTGTCCTGAGAATGAAATAGGTTTTTGAATCTATTTCATTGGTCAGAAGCATATAGGGGCTGCTGGCACATTTGTTAGAGCTGATGAAGGAAATGAAAGAGGGAGACCTCCAGCCCACAAGACTGCGAGCTAACTGAAGGCAGACACTTTCATGCCTGAATCCTCAGAAGCTAGTAACATGCTCAGAAAAGCTGTTAATATTACAAGGACATATAGGTGTAGATGTTTTGTTTAACTGCAGTTGATCCTCTCATGTTTATTTTCCTCAATACAAAATAAAAGTATATTAATATATCTGATTAATGGAGCTTGCTGTTTGCTGAATCCTAACTACTGAATCTAGAAATCATTTCCTGTATACATTCATTGTATGGCTCTGTAATCCACTGGTGACAAGTCATCTCCTGAATGTGTGTGTGTGTGTGTGTGTGTGTGTGTGAGAGAGAGAGAGAGAGAGAGAGAGAAAGAGAATTGGTAAAATTGTATACTTGTATTCACCTACTGCTCTCTGCTCTGGGATTTTAAATGTTTTAATTGTTTTTAATTACATGAGATACACTGAAGTACATTAGACAAATTCTCCCTTCTAAATTAGCATGGGGAAAATTTGTGAAAATTCAGCTTTCTTGCCTTACTTGTATATTTAAAGGCAAAAGATATACTTTCTCAGCAACAATAACAGTTGCTTTGAGATTTGAAAAAGGCCTTTCGCCACTTGTCTGCCAAAAGTATGTGATTTTTATCACTCAAAATTCAGCAAGCAAATAACACTGCTTTTTTCAGCTTTCTAATGTCTCTCTAGGGCAATGTGAAATCTTTTCTAGACTCTACTTTTTCATGTACCCAATTAAAGGCAAACCAGCATATTTATACTAGCTTCAGATTTCCAATCCATTAGTACTTTAGTAGCAGACCTGAATCTTTGCAAAACTGCAAAAGGTTGAGGTTGGGCTCCAGGATTTTTGAATGCCCTTATGTAATAGTTTTCTCCAGCTGCTTTTAGTTCCTGGTGCCTTCATTATAAAACTCAGTTGTCTGGAGAAACTGCAAGTATTTTTGCCTCTGGAGAAGCTTGACCCAAGCAATATCCATCTTGCGATCCTGAAGGAAATACCAAAAAATTTCATGAACAGTGTCTTTGACATCACTGAACTATTGAATCAATGTCAGTCATTTTACTACTAATATCTTACTCCCAGACCATTTGTTTTATGAAAAAGAATAAGCCCTATTTTTTTAAGGAATTGAGTTCAGAGTTTCTTTTGTTTAAAGATGATAATTATGCCAAATGACACAGACTTGCTGCCAGCAGAATAGTACAAGAAAGTGTAGCTGTTATCACAGAAGACTGTAAGACATGAAAAATAAGTATGAAGGAAGAGTCTCTCACCTGTCGACTTCTGTTATCAACTTGATGAAAATACCAGTCATATGATGTAATAGCTGCAACAGAAAAAAAAGGCACATATCCTGGCATATGAAGAACTAGGGTTGAATCCCAATTTTGCCACATGTTGGCATGTAACCTTATACCAACATCAAGATAATTTTGGAAGTTTGAAATAGTGAATAGCCCTGCTGGTGGCTTGACATACACATAATATTTAGTGTTTTCAGTGCAGAATGCACATATCCTCATTCTGTAATCCTACCTACATTCCATATTGCATTTTACTTCTACTCTTTAGGCCCATTTGTCAGCTTCTAGTCTGAGATTCATTCCTCCCACATTTTGACATCTGCTGTCAATCACAGAAGAGAAATATCAAATTATTTATTGGGACAAAATGTTATAGGTTTCTCTGGTTCAGAAAAGTTGATTTATAAAGGTTCTAATAAAATGCAGAGTTTATTTGAACTTGCCATTCCATGAATATTAAGAAAATTTCTTTAAACAGAGTGTAACTTGGGACTAAAAGACATGAATCAAACACACTTAAACATGAATGAATGGAAAATGAAGGCTGATTACTGATCTTGCCTTGTTGGTTGTCAGTAATATTTATCTCCTTGTATATACTTTGCTCCTATGATTCTCACATCTGTCATAAATATTTCATAAGACATGCAAAGCCAGCCCATGGCCAAGTAATAACAAATGTCAGATGACACATTAGGAAAATGTATTTTGAACATAAATTCTATAGCAAAGCTTGATTCATGTCTTATAGTCACTCTAAAGAAATAACATTCACAGAGAAGTATGAATCTGCAATTACCATAGACACTTTAATTAGTGGACCATTCTTATTGAAAATAAGATTTACTTTTTTCCAGGTTTTCTGCATACTCTCCATTCCCTTAAGTGTCCAGAAACTTTTATTGCAAGTGTTAAAAAAAGACCAAGCTTCATGCACTGTGCAAACTTAATTATCCTCCTTTGGGTAACATATATTGTGTTTTTAGATACGGGACCAGTCCTTCATAAAATTTTCAAGTTTCTTTCACTTTTTTTATTGTACTATGTTAGTCATTGTACAGTACATCATTAGTTTTTGATGTAGTGTTCCATGATTCACTCTATATAACAATGCTTCGTGCAATCCATGCCCTCCTTAATACCCCTCATCATGTTCACCCATCCCCCACACCCCCTCCCTTCTAAAACCCTCAGTTTGTTTCCTGGAGTCCATAGAGTCTCTTGGTTCTCCCACTCCAATTTCTCCCCCTTCATTTTTCCCTTCTCCTAATGCTCTCCATGTTATTCCTTATATTCCAGAAGTAAGTGAAAACACATTATAATTGGCTTTCTCTGTTTGACTTATTTCACTCAGCATAATCTCTTCCAGTCCCATCCATGTTGATGCAAAAGTTGGGTACTTATCCTTTTTGATGGCTGAGTAATATTCCATTGCATATATGGACCACATTTTCTTTATACATTCATTTGTTGAAGGACATCTTGGCTCTTTCCACATTTTGGCTATTGTGGACATTGCAGCTATAACACTGTGGTGCACATGACCTTTCTTTCAATAACATCTGTATCTTTGGGATAAATACCCAGTAGTGCAATTGCTGGGTCATAGGATAGCTCTATTTTTAATTACTTGAGGAACCTCCACACTGTTTTCCAAAGTGGATGCACCAATTTGCATTCCCACCAATGGTGTAAGAACTTTCCCCTTTCTCCACAACTTCTCCACCATTTGTTGTTTCTTGTCTTGTAAATTTTTGCCATTCTCACTGGCATAAGGTGGTATCTCAATATGGTTTAGATTTCAATTTCCCTGATGGCCAATGTTGATGAACACTTTATTTATTTATTTATTTATTATAAACATATAATGTATTTTTATCCCCAGGGTTATAGGTCTGTGAATCACCAGGTTTGCACACTTCACAGCACTCACTATAGCACATACTCTCCCCAATGTCCATAACCCCACACCCCTCTCCCAAACCCCCTCCCCCCAGCAACCCTCTGTTTTGTGAGATTAAGAGTCACTTATGGTTTGTCTCCCTCCCAATCCCATCTTGTTTCATTCATTCTTCTCCTACCCCCTTAACCCCCCATGTTGCATCTCCACTTCCTCATATCAGGGAGATCATATGATGGTTGTCTTTCTCTGATTGACTTATTTCGCTAAGCATGATACCCTCTAGTTCCATCCACATTGTCGCAAATGGTAAGATTTCATTTCTTTTGATAGCTGCATAATATTCCATTGTGTATATATACCACATCTTCTTTATCCATTCATCTGTTGATGGACATCTAGGTTCTTTCCATAGTTTGGCTTGATGAACACTTTTTCATGTGCCTGTTAGCCATTTGATGTCTTCTTTGGAAAAGTGTCTGCTCATGCTTTCTGTCCATTTTTTTTACTTGATTATCTGTTCTTTGGATGTTGAGTTTGAGATGTTCTTTAAAGATCTTGAAAATCAGCCCTTTGTCTGTAGTGTCATTTGTGAATATCTTCTCCCATTCTATGGGTTGCCCCTTTGTTTTGTTGACTGTTTTCTTTGCTGTGCAGAAGTTTTTATCTTGATGCAGTCCCAAGAGTTCATTTTTTGCTTTTGTTTTCCTTGTCTTTGGAGAAATGTCTTGAAAGAAGTTGCTGTGGATGATGTTGAAGAAGTAACTGCCTATGTTCTCCTTTAGGATTTTGATGGAGTCCTGTCTCACATTGAGGTCATTCAACCATTAGAGTTTATCTTTGTGTATGGTGTAAGAGAGTGGCCAAGTTTCATTCTCCTGAATGTAGCTGCCCAATTTTCCCAGCACCATTTATTGAAAAAAACTGTCTTTTCTCCATTGGATATTTTTTCCTGCTTTGTCAAGGATTATTTGACTGTAGAGTTGAGAGTCCATATCTGAGCCCTCTAATCTGTTCCATTGATCTATATGTCTGTTTTGGTACCAATATCATGCTGTCTTGGTGATCACGGCTTTGTAATAAAGCTTGAAATCAGGCAATGTGATGCCCCCAGTTTTGTTTTTCTTTTTCAACATTTCCTTGGTGATTCAGGGTCTTTTCTGGTTCCATACAAATTTTAGGGTTGTTTGTTCCAGCATTTGGAAAATGCCATTGGTATTTTTATTGGGGTGTATTGAAAATATAGACTCCTCTGGGCACCATAGACATTTTAATGATGTTTATTCTTTTGATCCATGAGCATGGAACATTTTTCTATATTTTTTGTGTCTTTTTCAGTTTTTTTCATGATTGTTTTGTAGTTGAAGCTTCTAAATTAGATTCTCTCTTTCTCTTTTTTTTCTTTAGGTTTCCTGTTCTCTTCTTTGGCCCACCCCCCTCTAGTGATGCTTATAGAGTTCATACTGATATCTTTACTGTGAATTGATCTTTTCTCTCACTTCTCCACAATCAAACTCCGCCCAATTCATTAGAACCCCTTTTATCTGGGTCTTTCCTCTGAATTACTGGGCAAAAGCTTCCTGAGAAACTAAAAGAGATACAAGTGTCAGTGACTGACAATGACTTTTTGTGTGTACTTTCCTACATAGCATATGTGCATTTCGGCTGGGGTTTTCAGAGCCTTAATTAAAAGTAATGACAACTACAAAAATTCCAAATTTAAAGTATTATGAAATATCGAATGGGGAGAGATTTTTTTTTAACCATGGGTGTCTTTCATCACACTTTTTAAAAAGATTTTATTTATTTATTTGACAGACAGAGATCACAAGTAGGCAGAGAGGCAGGCAGAGAGAAGGAAGGGAAGCAGGTTCCCTGCTGAACAGAGAGCCCGATGTGGGGCTCCATCCCAGGACCTTGGGATCATGACCCCAGCTAAAGGCAGAGGCTTTAACCCACTGAGACACCCAGATGCCCCTTTCATCGCATTTTTAAAATTCCACTATGTAGACATAGCCTAATTTATGTACACATAACTGGCCCAGCTCAGTAGAAATCTTCTTGAAACAGTGAAGAAGCTGAGATGTTCAGAGGAAAATCTTCTTAAGAGCTTATCTTTCTTAACAGTGTGAAATAGTAGTGATTACTGAAGTTATTTTTGTGATTTTCTTCTTTGAACCCTAAAATAGGGATTCAAAAGATACTTCTTTCTGTTGGACATTATATTTGGCCAGCTATGTTTGATATTCCTCTTTATTTAAATTAAAATTGATGTAATAGCTATGCAGCTATTAATAGCTATTTAGCTATTAATGGCTAAATAAATTGAAATCCAGCTCTCTAAAATTTATTTCATCCTCTCAAATCCCCCAGTGATTATTCATTAATTCAAAGCATTTATGAAGCACTTCCTGGTATGTGCTGAAAACTATGTGAAATCTAGAAACAAAGAGATGACTCATGGTTGCTGGTCTTGAGGAGTTCACAGTATAGTGAGGGACACTCTCAGGTAATAAACATATAATTAAATAGAGAATGGTAACATATCGGGTAGGAGGTACCTAAAGCATGGCTATGGAAGCACAAAGAAAGTAAGCTGAGCTTCTTGAAGTTGGACTTACCAAAAATGGGAAACGCAGAGTGCTGTGAAAGTACAAAAGGTTAGAGACAGTAAGGTATATCAGAAAAAGAACACCTACTTTTGAAATGAGATAGAACTATATTATGCAAACTCTTTGAGTCCTTAGTCTACTTGTCTGTACAATGGTGATCGTCAATCCTGCATAACATTTCTTTTTTTTTTCTGCATAACATTTCTTAATGAGGATTGTAAATGATTATAAAAGGGGTTTCTCATTTAGAATTTTCATATATTTCAAAACATGCCTCAGAAGCAAGTTCTGGATTTTTAGGAATCTTCCAAGGAGTTACTGTGGCCCATTTTCTGCTATCATTTTCTCATGATTATAAATACACTGAAGAATTGACAGTCTTATGCGTTTAGTCTGAGGAGATAGGAGGAAGGAATGATAGGAAAAGAAATGAATAAAAAATACCTGTGGTTGATAGAAGAAGCAGTATTAACTTGTCCTTCCATAAGAATAAATCATGTCCAGATTCAGTAACTGTTTTATTTTTTATTTTTTTTTAATTTAATTTTTTTCAGTTTTCCAAAATTTATTGTTTATGCACCACACCCAGTGTTCCATGCAATATGTGCCCTCCATAATAACCACCAGCACCTCACCCACCCCTCCAGGCCACTCTCCTCAAAAACCCTGTTTGTTTCTGAGTCCACAGCCTCTCATGGTTTGTCTCCCCCTCCAATTTCCCCCAACTCATTTCTCCTCTCTATCTCCCCATGTCCTCCCTGTTATTCCTTATGTTCCACAAGTAAGTGAAACCATGTGATAATTGACTCTCTCTGCTTGACTTATTTCATTCAGCATAATGTCCTCCAGTTCCCTGCATGCTGATGCAAAAGTTAGGTATTCATCCATTCTGATGGAGGTGTAATACTCCATTGTATATACAGAACATATCTTCTTTATCAATTCGACTACTGAATGGCATCTTGGTTCTTTCCACAGTCTGGTGACTATGGCCATTGCAGCTATGAACAGTGGGGTACAGATGGCCCTCCTGTTCACTCCGTCTGTATCATTGTGGAAAATACCCTGTAGTGCAAATGCAGGATCATAGAGTAGCTCTACTTTTATTTTCTTAGGGAATCTCAACACTGTTTTCCAAAGTGGCTGCACCAAATTGCACTCCTACCAACATTGTAAGAGGGTTCCCCGTTCTCCACATCCTTCCCAACATGTGTTGTTTACTGTCTTGTTAATTTTTGCCATTCTAACTGGTATAAGGTGGTATCTCAATGTGGTTTTGATTTGAATCTCCCTGATGGCCAGTAATGATGAACATTTTTCCATGTGTCTGTTAACCATTTGCATGTCTTCATTGGAGAAGTGTCTGTTTATATCTTGCCCATTTTTTGACTTGATTATCTGTTTTTTGGGTGTTGAGTTTGAGAAGTTCTTTATAGATCTTGAATATCATCCCCTTGTCTCTAGTGTCATTTGCAAATATCTTCTCCCATTCTATGGGTTGCCTCTTTGTTTTGTTGACTGTTTTCTTTGCTGTGCAGAAGTTTTTGATCTAGATCAAGTCCCAAAAGTTCATTTTCACTTTTGATTGCTTTGCCTTTGGAGACATGTCTTGAAAGAAGTTGCTGTGACTGGTGTCAAAGAAGTTACTGCCTATGTTCTCCTCCAGGATTTTGATAGATTCCTGCCTCACATTGGGGACTTTTATCTATTTCAAGCTTATCTTTGTGTACGGTGGATGAGAATGGTTGGGTTTCATTCTTCTATCCATAGCCATCAGATTTTCCTAGCACCATGTATGGAAGAGACAGTCTTTTTTCCACTGGATTTTTTTTTCCTGCTATGTCAAAGATTAGTTGACCATATAGTTGCAGGTCCATATCTGGGCTCTCTACTCTGTTCCACTGATCTCTGTGTCTGGTTTTGCCAGTACTATTCTGTCTTGGTGATCACAGCTTTGTAGTAAAGCTTGAAATCAGCCAACATGATGCCCCCAATTTTGTTTTTCTTTTTCAACATTTCCTTAGCAATTCAGGGTCTCTTCTGGTTCCACACAAATTTTAGGATTATTTGTTTCAGCTCTTTGAAAAAATGATGGTGGGATTTTGATCAGGATGGCATTGGAAGTATAGATTTCTCTAGACAGTGTACACATTTTAACAATGTTTATTCTTTTGATCCATGAGCATGGATCTTTTTTTTGTCTTCTTCAATTTCTTTCATGAGTATTCAGTAGTTCTTCAAGAACAAATCCTTAACCTCTTTGGTTAGGCTTATTCCCAGGTATCTTATGATTCTTGGTGCTATAGTAAATGAAATAGATTCTCTAATTTTTCTTTCTGTATTTTCATTGTTAGTGTATAAGAAAACAACTGATTTCTGTGTATTGACTTTGTATCCTGCCACATTACTGAATTGCTGTATGAGTTCTAGTAGTTTGGGGGTGGAGTCTTTCGGGTTTTCTATATAAAATATCATGTTATTGGTGAAGAGAGAGTTTAACTTCTTCTTTGCCAATGTGAATATCTTTTATTTTTTTTTTTGTTGTTGTTGTCTCATTGTCATTGCTAGGACTTCTAGTACTATGTTGATTGATAGTGGTGAGAATGGTCATCCTTGTTGTGTTCCTGATCTCAAAGGGAAGACTGTCAGCTTTTCCCCATTGAGGATGATATTCACTGTGGGTTTCTCATAGATAGATTTTATGAAGTTGAGGAATGTTCTCTCTATCCCTATACTTTGAAGAGTTTTAATCAAGAATTGATGCTGCATCTTGTCAAATACTTTTTCTGCATCAATTGAGAGGACCATGTGGTTTTTCTCTCTTCTCTTATTTATTTGTTCTATCACATTGATTGATTCATGAATGCTAAACCACCCTTGCCTCCCAGGGATAAATCCCACCTGGTCTTGGTGGATAATCTTTTTAATGTACTGTTGGATCCTATTAGCTAGGATCTTGTTGAGAATCTTGGCATCCATATTCATCAGGGATATTGGTCTGAAATTCTCCTTTTTGGTGGGGTCTTTGCCTGGTTTGGGAATCAGCGTAATGCTGGCTTCATAAAAAGAGTCTGGAAGTTTTCCTTCTGTTTCTATTTTTTGAAACTGCTTCAGGAGAATAAGTATTATTTCTTCTTTGAATATTCAGTAGAATTCTCCAGGGAATCTGTCAGGTCCTGGGTTCTTGTTTTTGGGGGGAGGTTTTTGATCACTGCTTCAATCTCGTTATTAGACATTCATCTATTCAGGCTGTTAATTTCTTCCTGATTCAGTTTTGGAAGTTTATACGTTTACAGGAATGCATCCATTTCTTCTTGGTTGATTAAATAAGTGGCATATTACTGTTGGTAATAGTTTCTGATAACTGTTTCTATTTGCTTGGTGCTTGTCATCATTTCTCCCCTTTCATTCATAATTTTATTAATTTGGGTCCTCTCTCTCTCTACTTTTGGATTAGTTTGGCCAGTGGTTTATCAATCTTATTTATTCTTTCAAAAAACCAACACTAGCTTTTTTTTTATGTGTTCTATTGTATCTCTAGTTTCTAAATCATTGATCTCTGCTCTAATCTTGATTATTTCCTTTCTTATGCATGGGGTTTGCTTAATTTTTGTTGATTTTTCAGTTCTTTAAGGTGTATAGGGAGCTGGTGTATTCTGGATTTTTCAATTTTTTTGAGGGAGGCTGGATGGCTATGTATTCTCCCCTTAGGACAGCCTTTGCTCTATCCCATAGGTTTTGGACTGAAGTATCTTCATTATCACTGGTTTCCATGAGTTGTTTAGGTTCTTCTTTGATTTCTTGGTTTATACATACATTTTTAAGCAGGATAGTCTTCAGCTTCTAGATGTTCAAATTCCTTCCAAGCTTTTTCTTGTGGTTGAGTTCCATTTTCAAAGCATTGTGGTCTGAGAATATGGATGGAACAATCTCAATCTTTTGGTATCAGTTTAGTCCTGATTTTTGACCCAGTATGTGGTCTATTCTGGAGAAGGTTCCATGTGCACTAGAGTAGAATGAGTGTTCTATTATTTTAGGGTGGAACGTTCTGTATATATCTATGAGGTCCATCTGGTCCAATGTATCATTCAATGCTATTGTTTCTTTATTGCTTTTCTGCTTGTATGATCTGTCTATAACTGAGAGTGGCATGTTACAATCTCCTACAATTAATGTATTCCTGTCATTATGACTCTTTATCTTGATTAACAGTTTTCTTATGTAGTTGGCTGCTCCCATATTGGGGGAAGAAATATTTACAGTTGTTAGGTCTTCTTGGTGGATAGTCCCTTTAAGAATTATGTAGTGACCTTCTGTATCTCTGACTACAGTCTTTAGTTTAAAATCTAATTTATTTGATATGAGAATCACTACCCTAGCCTTCTTTTGAGGCCCATTGGCATGAAAGATGCTTCTCCATCCCTTCACTTTCAGTCTGGATGTATCTTTAGGTTCCAAATGGGTCTCTTGTTGACAGTACATGGGTGGATCCTGTCATTTTATCCAATGTGCAACACTGTGTCATATAATGGGAGCATTTAGGCCATTCTTGTTGAGAGTGATTATTGGATGACACGTTTTTATTGACATCATGTTGCCTATGAAATCATTGTTTCTATCTGTGTAAATTCCTGTTCTATGTTACTCTTGGGTTCTTTCTTCTTTTATAGAACCTCCTTAATATTTCTTGTAGTGCTGTTTTGGTGGTCACATACTCTTTTAAACCCTGCTGTGTTGAAAACTCTTTATCTCTCCATCCATTTTGAATGTCAACCTTGCTGATTAAAGTATTATTGGCTCCATGTTCTTCTCAATTAGTGCCCTGAATATGTCTTGCCAGCCCTTTCTGGCTTGTCAGGTTTCTGTAGGCAGGTATGATGTTATTCTGATGGATCTTCCTCTGTACATAAGGAATCTCTTCCCCCTAGTTGCCCTCAGGAGCTCTTGTCTAAGATTATGATTTTTCAGTCTCACAATCAAGTGTCTTGAGATATTTCTAGATTTTTTTGATAATGGGGGATGGTCTTTCTGCTTCTAGGACACAAACATTTGTTCCATTCCCCAGAGGGGGAAATTTTCATACAAAATTTATTCAACTATATCTTCTAGTCTTCTCTCTTCCTCCACCCCCTCAGGAGTCCTAATAATTCTGACATTGGAATGTTTCATGGCATCATTTATTTCCCTAATTCTGTTTTCATGGTTTCTAAGCTATTTCTTCCATACCTCCTACTGATCCTTTTTTTCTATCTGTTTGTCCTCTAGATCACTAATTCTATATTCTGCCTCAGTTACCCTAGCTGTTAGAGTATTTAGATTAGACTGTATCTCATTGATTGCATTTTTAACTTCTTCATGTGTGACTTTCATTTCTGCCCTTAGGGATTCTGTGTTGTCATTAATGGTTTTCTCCAATCTAGCCATTGCCTGGATAATTATTACCCTGAATTCCCTTTCTGACATACTGTTTATGTCCATATCCAATAGTTCTGATGGAAAGGGCACGGTCTCTGAATTTTTCCTCTGTTGGGTATTCCTCCTCCTAACCATTTTGTTGATAGGTAGTTGAGGGAATGTATAGATGAATATATCAACTATGATCCAGGCAACGTGAATCCTGGAATGCTTCTGAGAAGTCAAAAGTCACTCCTAAAAAGAAAGAAAAAAAAGAAAAAAGAGAGAGAGAGAAAAAAAGGAGAGAGATGACCCAGTTAGAATGGGTCCCAAAGGTAAGATTTATAAGGTATACAAACAAAATTACTCACAAAATAAATGGCAAGAAACAAAAAAGAACCCAGGCAAAATGATCCCGAAGGGTAAGATTTATATAATACCAGAACAAAAACAAATTCACAGAGACACTGACAGAAGAAAAAGATGGGAGGGTGGTTATAAATCCTGGATATGGGCGAGGACGTTTATTTTGATTCTTCTTGGGTGTATCTTGATATCTTTTTTAAAGCACTCAACTTTCCAGAGATAAAGGGAGATTAAAACTTGTTTATATATAGGGGTAGTATTGATTAGGGAAAGAGGATTACCTTGAAGCTTATATCTATATGTATATTAAAAAAATAGAAAAGAAAACGAAAAACACAGGTATATGTGTGAAAAAAGTTCAAGTTAAAAGGTTATTATGTTGTGTTGTATTAAACCTCTAGTTGTATTGGTAAGTAGGTTAAAAAATTAAAAACAATAAAAACAGTGATAATGAATTAAAAATAAAAGTTCTATCTATGAAATATACAGGTTTTAGGGCAATACCGGGAGCTTAATGTATTGTTTTCCCCTGATATTGGGGTTTTACAGTTTTATGGGGATCCTGTGGTGGTTGTCCTGTCATACTTTTGGCTGGCCCTCTGAGGGAGAAGCCTGCCATGTTGTTTTTCAGGCAGTCTTGCTTAGATTGAATCCTTCTGCTCCCTGTCAAGGGGCTGATATCTGTGGAAACTGGTTTTTCAGGCTTTTATTTTCTGGAGGGTTTGTGTGTGTGTGTGTGTGTGTGTGTGTGTGTGTGTGTGTGAGAGAGAGACTTTTTGCAGCTTTTCAGAGGTTTAGTGGAAAGCAAACTGCACCCAGACCTCTGTCTCAGAGAGAAGCCTCAGTCTGCCCTCTGGGTGGTCCAGAACAGACAGATACCCCCTCTGCAAACTCTGCTGAAGCATACAACCTCCCAAAGGCAGTGCTCATTCCCACCCACCTTCTCAGGGGTTGCCCAAAGTGCCCACTTATCTCTGCACCCCTGTGCCACTCAAGCTGTGAGGTATGTTGGTCCAGGGAGCCCGTTTCTGGTGGTTTCCTTTGCCAGGACTGCTCTCTGGAGTCTAGACCTCAGGGTTGTGCAGGTCTCTGTCCCCTGAGAGATCCTGACCAGAGATTTCATGCTGAGTTCCTTCACATCTGGGCTGGGAGCATCCAGATCACTCGGCTGGTCCTAGTGACCACCAGCTAGCACCCACACAGAGCTTTTTCAGGTGTAGGTAGGGAGCATGGTTCAGACTCTGGTCATGCAGTGCACACAGAGCACAAAAGGCTAGCTCTGGAGAACACAGGCTGGCACCTTCATCAGACTCCCTCATGCTGGAGTGGGAGTGCCCCCAGCCCAGTGGTGATGTCAGCCACGCAATCCCAGGGGCTCCGCCACACTCTCTCTGGCATGGGTGGTCACTGGTGGTGGCTGTCTTGGGTCCATGGGCTTAGGCCCGTGCCCATGACTGCCCAATTCCACCAGTTGCCCCTTAAGATCTCTTGGTCTTTTTGAGTGTTTTTAACCAGACTCCAAATTAATACTGATCCCCAATCACAGAGCACTTTTGTATTGGGGTATTACTTTCCAATGGGTCATTTTTAGTGGCTTCCTCCCCCTTCTGCTTATCCTCCAGTATCAGTCGGAACATTCTCTCTCCACTTTACCTCTCCACTGGTGTCTTCTTCCCCCATAGAGATCCAGAAGTGTATAATCTTACATCTCAGGTTGATTTAGTGGGTGTTCAGTGTTCTGGTAGATAATTAGCTCACTTTAGGGGACTGGTTGAAACAGGGTCTCCTATTTCTCCACCATCTTGCCCCTCCCTCCCCAATTAAAAACAACCGATTTTTAATTTTTTAATTAAAAGTGTTCATTGGCTATTGACTTTAATAGACTTACATTAAAGGAAAAAAAACAATTTTTTAAAATGTGTTAATAAGAAAAATACCCAGAGAAATGTACAATGCTGAGCAGAATATTTGGTGTTTTGAACATAAATAAAACTCATAAATTTTATATGGATTCTTGGATATTAATACTTTTCCAACAGTCAATTTGTCATTGAACAGGAAGATAAATATATGAACAAGTCTAATCCAATATATTTCAAAGCAAGTAGATCCTTGAGAACAAAAACTCTTTCATAACTCCCCTTAGCATTCATGAAGGAGAGATTATAGGAATGTCATGGGTATTCCTAAACCATTAAGAAAATAAAAAAAAACCATATACTTAACACATAAAAACACAGTAACCACATAATAATTAAAAATAATATCCAGTAATGCCCCCTGAAATGAACAAATAACAAAATATAACCTAAGAATTTAAAACAAATATATCCCATGCTCCTACAAAAGCAAAGGCATTTTTTTTCGTTCTGTTGGCTGTTTTTACAAAACCTATGTGTGTATGTATTTTTACAGAAAACCTTACAAATATAGAACAGCCCAGAGAAAATAAAAATCACCTGTCACACAATCAACATGAATGTCATTCCTTTGGTGAGAGCAGGAAAAACTCATAGAATCAGAGAAAACACAGGAAGTTCTTTCTAGCCTCAGGATCTGCTGATGCCAATTCACCAGCCACTTCAAAGTTCACAGGTCATGCCTCTTTATAGGTTCTCAAATATCTCTACTGTTACCTGATTGCTGGCACCAATGCATTTATCATCAGGCCAACAGTGATCAGTAAACAAGGACACAAGAAGGCTATGACTGTAATCTAAAACTTTTTGTTCCTCTAACATTACAGCTGGATAGAACCTTGGAAGTTCATGTAGTCCTACCCACCATGCTTATCCTTCTTTGTTCAGAAGGAAATAGACATGGAGATGTTAAGTGATTTTCCCAAGTGTCACAGCTGAGTAGAACTGAAATCCAGTCTTCCAGTTATCTGGCCAGGGCTCTGTCCAAGGGAGCACATGGTGAATGAATCTCCCCAAGTGATTGGGCTACATTAATTATGTAGTCAGACTATTAATGAGCCTGAAAGGCAGACCACAGTGAATCTATATGACCAGACAAAAGCATCTAGACAAACTTTCGACTCATAATAGGCAATTGCGTGGGCTCTGGAGAGACAAGCTACACATATATCATGTGGCCAAATTAAGGTGTGTGTCCTGGGCCAACTAATCATAGTACCAATGTGTGATCCCCACATTCCATGGAGATTTGAGCCTAGTTAGAGACCTATGAGGAGTTTGAGGGGTCTCAAGACCAAAACAAGTTGGGAGGTGTGCAGGACTTAAAGGAATCTTAGAATGAAGCTGAATCTTACCAAGGTAGTTAGTTAATTGCTGTCAACTAGGAAAAATTAAAAAAAAAAAACCTGGACAAAACAGGGTACAATACCATAGACATTCCAACCTGCCTCTGTACACCAAGACCAGCTCTGCCTCACACCTGACCCAACAGACGTTGCATAGTATCCATGAGCTTTCTGCTATGGCTCAGCTTATATGGTCCTCATTGGTAGAACACCATGAATCCTTGGCACAATAGAAGGAAGGAAATGGAAACTTTATAGGCATGCCAGAATTGCTCCCGTACTATTCCCTGCATGATTCAGTCAGCCCTGCCCAACCGGTTATGTAAGGAACAAGTATGTGTCTATGTGTGGTATTGGATGATGAGTGGAAATACCTACTTCTAAGTTCATGACAATTCAGCAGGCCCTACAGCCAGACTGATTCCAGTGTCTCTCAGATGGAGAGATGTCTTGCGAGCCACTCCCATTAAAAGAGCCAGAAAGTCTATTGATTGATTGCTTCTATTCCTTGATAATCATCTATGGCTACAGGAGGAGTCAGAGGTTCTTCAGAAAAGTGCCACCATTGGAGTCACTGGAGGTAGAGATGTGATGGGGGAGAGGCTGAAGTCAGCACGATATATAACTGAACAGCCAATAGGTGGTTTTCTTCTGGATGGCTTCCAAGGAATCCAGAAAGCCTAGAAACTAGACTCTACTTGATGTCATCAGTCACTGCAAATCTGCTAGAGGACAAACCAAGGCTCAACTGTGGAGTCAGCCAGCCAGATGAGGTGCTAAAGTGCATTGAAAGGGGAATGGACTTATTCAAGAGTTTTTCCCCCTTATCAAGTGATAGAATGGATTTGTGCCCTGACTTTCAGCTTTCAGTAACTGTTTTAAATCTCTTTAAAAGTTTAAAATTTTTGTGTTAGAGCTTTGAGAGACAATCCTTATTCATTGAAGACTCCATTCTTTATGTGTTTAACATTTGTAATAACTCCTTCATTTAAGAATGAAGTGAAAAAAAGAATGTTATAAAAATACTCTTGGGGCGCCTGGGTGGCTCAGTGGGTTAAGCCGCTGCCTTCGGCTCAGGTCATGATCTCAGGGTCCTGGGATCGAGTCCCGCGTCGGGCTCTCTGCTCAGCAGGGAGCCTGCTTCCTCCTCTCTCTCTCTGCCTGCCTCTCTGCCTACTTGTAATCTCTCTCTGTCAAATAAATAAATAAAATCTTTAAAAAAAATAAAAAAAATAAAAATACTCTTAATGGGTATATATTTCTGTATGAGAATGTTATAAATTATAAAGTTATTTCTTTTTTTTTTTTAAAGATTTTTTTAATTTATTTATTTGAGAGAGAGAGACAGTGAGAGAGAGCATGAGCGAGGAGAAGGTCAGAGAGCGAAGCAGACTCCCCATGGAGCTGGGAGCCCGATGTGGGACTCGATCCCGGTACTCCAGGATCACGCCCTGAGCCAAAGGCAGTCGTCCAACCAACTGCGCCACCCAGGCGTCCCTATAAAGTTATTTCTATTAGCAGCAACATATGGAAACATATAAAGTTATAGATAGATATAGATAAAATTTGCTAATAGAAGATACTAACAAAACTGCTACATTTACATTAAGGGTGGAGATAGTTCTTAGAAGGAAATTATCAGAAATAGTAATAACCTTGTACCTTGGCAATGACTCAGGACATTGAGAATCTGGGCAGGTTATCTCTGGGAGCAAATAGGAAGGTAAGGGCCTTTCCCTGGACAGAGTCTGACAGTTGGGAAATAGTGTAGATCCTGCTTAAGTATATATCTAACTGAATGGATAAAAGTTTACAGTAAACCACTTAGATGGAATAACTTTCAAGATTGGTTTTGCATTGGAATTCTACCTGCCTACCTATCAAGAGAGTTGGTTGGAACTTTTCTGGCCCGTGTAGATGACACATTTATCTTCAATAGTAAGTGAGCCAGTGTAATCTGCAATAGTAAGTGTGCCAGTGTAGAGTTGACAAAATAACCATAGATTTCCCCCTTGTATCTGTCTGTGGTTTTCTTGGTTTGGTAGGTAGGAAAGAGGGAGGTACAATAAAGTACTTGTTGATCATGAACTTCCACTTTTATAGTTATTACTATTACTAGCTTTAGAGTGAAACTGTCTACCATAAACTTCAGCTAAGAAACTTCAGTTGGTGTTTGAAATTTAACTGCAGTGCAGTACTAAATTGTTTTTGTATGTTTTGTTGATGATGGTAGTATTAGTGGTGAAAGGGGGAAGAACCAGCAAGAAGTTGCACTTGCCACTACAAGGTGCACTAGGCTCTGAGAGGACAGTTTAAATAATGTTCTGTGACCACAATGAAGATTACACTTTCCACAGACCAGCAGAGCAAATGAGGAAGAAGTCCATGGTGCCTCCAGTGGTTATTGGGCATTGTTAGTAAAACAAAATATGGTTGAATTTTAACTCTAAACTCACTGATAATACAGAGACTTACCAAAGGCCAAAGATGATAAAACAACAACTAGAACCCCAAAATCTTTTGCACAACCAATATATATACCTACCACTGACACTAGAATAAAAACCCAAATTTACCCTAATGAAAGTGTAGTGGGGTAGCTGCCTTTTAGGAAATACTTGTGATCCTATTTCCTTAGAGCCACTGCAAAGTTTCTGTTAACATAGCTCTCAATATAGTTAAGAGCAATAATTTTACATGAGAACTGTAGGGTTGAAAAGGTCTTGAGGTTCACTACTCTAATCCCACTAAGACTGAGCTATCAGATCATCCTCTAAACAGTCAAGAAAATCCTTTTCCTTTCAAAGAAGGTAGCATTCTGGTTTTTAACTTAGTATGTTATTCCTTTGGCAGCTAAATGCTGTGATTTTTATAACATGTTAAAATAACTCAGCATAGATAGTATGATATTATGTATATGTTATCCAGATTGTACTTTAATTTAGGGGGGCAATTGGTTTTCAAATTAAAAATCTACAATGATCAGACTAGGGCAGGGCTAATCCATATTCCACAGGTTGTCAAGTAGCTTCTCTCAGAAAGGCTAGACTCCACAGCCAGATTTTTTCAAGTGCTTCTGTTTTTCTACTTCTCTCAGTACATAAGGCTTTTGCTAATTATTCATACAGAATGTCAGAAATAGTCTTTTATTGGTGAAATTCATTGCTTGTTAATTACCATGATTGATTATTAGAAATGGGCTCTTGCTAGAGAAATGGAAGGTCTTCAAGATACAAATATAAACATTGGCTAAAATATTTTAGCATTTATCTTCAGATCTGATGAGTGTTTTAGAATGCAGTGAGGCATTCCCATCAAGTGGATCCCAGTTTGAGCCACTAATCTATGTTCTAGAAAATATCTTGTGGCCTGATGTTGACTGTAGACAAAAACTTATGCCTCTGGAATAGTGAGTGTTGTATCTGCCTTGAGTTTCCTTTCTTGAAAGGTAGTGGTAACGGCACCTAAAATGACAGAGAGCTAAGCCTTTACAGAACTTACAGAACAGATTTATGATCAGTTTCTGTCTGCTTGCTAATGTTTAATTAATGTATGTGTGGCAGAATTTGATCTTATATTTGCTTCCATTATAACTTGGCAGTGAGGCCTGAAGAAAGTAAGTAAACCTCACTCACCTCAAACTTCTTTATGACAACCCTTATCTACAGAGAAGAACCTAAGAGTTGTGCATGATTAAATTAGCTTAGGTCAGTTTGCAACAGAAACTTTTTCTGTAGCTGCATTGAGTAATTACTCTGTAAAGCAAAAACTTCACAAAGAAAGGAAAGGAGTCCAGGGTGGTATTTTACTTCTGACCCAGTCTCTCTCTCTCTCTCTCTCTCTTTGGACATTTGTTAAGTTAATGTGTTTAGGGCTGGCCTGTCAGAGGAAGATAAAAGCTCAGGTTCTTAGAGGAAGTGAAAAAAAATTGCCCTGTTGTGTGTATCCTCAACTAAAGCCTTTGAGAAAGATGAATGTCGGGATTAAATGGATATATATATATTTGTTGTTGTTGTTGTTGTTTCTTAGTACAGAAATGTGCTAAATATCTCAGATTTTCTGTGTTTTCTTCTTCTCTCTGATATAAAACAGGAAAAGAATATTCATAAAAAGAAAGAAAACTATTATTTGCCTTTGGTTTCAAGAAGAAAAATGTGTATGTGGAGGGAGAGGTTGGAGGGAAGACCAAACAAACAAACAAACAAAAAGACCTGAGGAGTGAGAATTATCTTCTTCATAGACCTACTGCAGGGCCATTACCTGGCTGGCAAAGTATAAAAGAATGGCTTATCAGGGAAGACCATCCTTCTATTTGTCTCTCTCTCTCTCTCTCTTCTTATCGCTCTCTCTCTCTCTGGAGTTCTTAAGGGTCAGATTGAAAAACAACTCCAATCTATAACAAGGGGACACAGGGACTGCTAGATCAAGTTAATCTGGAATATACCCAGACCAAAGCTCCAGAGACAAACTTAAGAAAAGCAGGTGTCTAGAGAATTTTAAGAAAACCCTTGTAGATCCTGAAAAAAAAAAAAAAACAGTTAATTCAATGAAACATAAGAGGTGAAAAAAAGGAAGAGGACTCCTCCAAGCTAGCTCATCTCTGTTTCTGAATAAAGACACACTCTCCCCTGCAAGTCCAAATCTGAACTCAACCTCTCTATGAATATAGCCTGATTAACATTGACCTATTGCTGCCTCTACCCTTTGTTCCCACTACTACCATGTTCAATTCTTTGTATTTTAGACTCTTGAACCCTTGTATATGCATTTCCTTTCAGCTGTATTAGTTTGCATTTGCTAGTATGCAAGTATGAAAAGTTAAACTTTCCAAATATTGTCTAAATTTCTCTCATATTAAACAGTGAACAACCACCTCTGAATACTATATTGCTTCTATTTTATTATAAAAGAATCTATAAGAGTATCTAATTTTACTGCTTTATAATAGAATTCCAGGATATTAATTAAGGTTATTTATGTAGCCTGGGATAGATAATTTTATTCTGAGAGTAATTAGGAACAAAACTGAGATAAAAGAAGAGGCAGTGACTGAATTGTAGCTCTCTAATCTCTAAGTGGCTTTTTTGTTTCTCTACCCCACATCATGTGGAAATTAAAACAAACAAACCAATGAATAAAAAAAAGAACAGAGAAGAGAAGGAAGATAGAGAGAGAGAGAGAAAGAGAGAGTGAGAGGGATAGAGAGAGATAGTGAGGGTGATATGTGTAGGTGGAACAAATCAGTGCTGGTTTGCTTGGCACCAGTGAGAGTAGGGGGCTCCTGTCTGCAAAAATTTTGAAGGGATTGGTAGATAAGTAAGAAATATGTGTAACTCTTATGAAGCTATCCCATTTTGGAACATCTTGTTCAAAGGCATTATCTATGTGTAAAGACAGGAAACAGATTATTGATACTTGCACTATTTGTCCCAGTTGGGAATCTCAAATTTTAATGAGGATCCTGTCTTCCTCATTTGCCCTTTAAGACCTCCTAATCCATGTTCTGAGTGGCTTGGTTCTCTGGCTTTACATATACTGGCCTTTTTAAAAAGATTTTATTTATTTATTTGACACAGAGAGGTCACAAGTAGGCAGAGAGGCAGGCAGAGAGAGAGGAAGGGAAGCAGGCTCCCTGCTGAGCAGAGAGCCTGATGTGGGACTCGATCCCAGGACCCTGAGATCATGACCTGAGCTGAAGACAGAGGCTTAACCAACTGAGCCACCAAGGAGCCCTACATATACTGGGTCTTATTTGACAATTCAAATAACTGTCCTCTGGGCACTATTTCCATCCACTCTTCATTTTATGCTTCAACTTTATAACACTAATATAGTATCCTTTTCTCCCATATTAGTTGTTAACAGAGATAAACTTAGATCTTTATTTCAAGAGTATCCCATTTTATAATTTTCATACATAATAATCATTTCTAAACAATAATTTCACAATATTTATAGATTACAGTTGAGGTCAGTCCATGGTGTTATTGGGTGGTGGATGAGGGATCCTTCCTTTTTCTCATTTTATTCTTTATTAAAAATATTTATTTATTTGAAAGAGAGAGAGAGAGTGAGGGTGAGCCCAGGGGGAGGAGCAGAGGGAGAAGGTCAAGCAGACTCTGTGGAGCATGAAACCTGACACAGGGCTCCCTTAGATCATGACCTGAGCCAAAGTCAGGAGTCAGACACTTCACTGCTTAACCGATTGAGCCACTCAGGCACCCCTCATTGTATTCTTTTTTTATTCTTTTTTTTTTCTCATTTTATTCTTGATAACAAAGGTTCTTTATGTCCCTGCCATAGGGGAAGCTGACTGATTATAGTAGAAGAAGAAGAGTCCTATAGGTTCCCTACTAAGTTGATTTGAGTTCTATTCCTCAACCATTGCTTACAGTGATAACGAAAGGGAAATGGTAACAAGCTCTATATGCAATTTCTTGTCATATCATTGTGAGACTTAAACTGTTGATTATATTGCTAGGTCACAGGTGAGAATCTTGGTATGAACAAGATAGTCAGTTGTCTGAAAATAAACTTTATAGTCAAACTATGTTATTAGAAGGATTTCTGAAATTATTAACATGATCCCTATAGGAGATGCCAAAATGAAAGAAAGTACTATTTTCTACCTGCAAGGGAATGTTGGTTACATGCAAAACAACAGAATATTTGAGGGTATAATTTATTGGAAATGTAAATATATCAACATTACAGTCTCAAATGCTATTGATGCATACTTATTGCATCAGTTTATGTTATGCTTAGTTTAACTGCATATTGCTCCCTGGCACATTATTATTTTATTGTTTATATATAGATAACAGCCTGTGTTTGTAGCATACCAATCCATTTGTTTTTCATATTTTTAGAATTGCAGGGTCACAATATCTTATCAGATTAACAGTTCAAATTTATTAACTTGCATCTTAGTATTTGCAACCATTTATACATATTGTGCAGAGGGTTACTTTCTCTATACATGGGAAATAAAAAGATTTTCTAAGAAAATGAATACAGTAACAAAGATTAGAAAGAGACTATTCATACTTCTTAGTAAAGTGCTTCTTTAGAAAAATTTTGAAGTACTTATTTGCAATCAAAACTTGTGTACCTCTCATAATATATTACATATTAAACAAAAGTCTTCTCTGAGTACTTGCTCCACTGTTAGATGTCCATTAGCTGATTGGATTAGAGATGGACAACTGGCCCAAGGTACCCAATAATTTTTCACTCTCTTTCTCCCTCTCTTTTCCCCTTTCCTCCCCTTCTCTCCCATATATATATATATATAAATATATATATATTATTCATATATATATATATTTGGACCTGAGGAAAGGGAAAATAACACTTAGAGATTAGAGAGCTACAACTCAGAGTCCCTGGCTCTTTTTCATCTTGGTTTTTTCCTAATTACTCTCAGAGTAAAATTATCTCTTTAGTCTACTTAAGTAATCTTAACTAATATTCTGATATTCTATTTCAAAGCAGTAAAATCTTGGTACCCAAGGTGGTGGGTACTTTCCTTAGAATTTATAATTAAAGCATTAAGAGAGTAAGACAATTAAGCAAAGGATGCTTTGCTATGTGAAATTTTGGCCAGAGTCAACTCCAGAAAAAGTCTAATTACCATAGTAAGGCTGGAAATATAGAAAATTAGAGATCCGTGAGTATAAATAGAAAATAAGTCAGTAAAGAAAATTAAGAGAATTAAGCATATGCAGACAGAAATAGAGAGGAGGGAACGTATGAATCATGAGAGATAGGAAAAGTAGTTTTAGTTACTGATTTTCCAGTTTCATTCCCACATGGCCAAATAGTATTTTGAGTTCAATCCTTGGATGTCCATAAGATTCCCTGTCATATCCATACAATAAACTTATCTTGACTTTTTCTACTCTTATAAAAAGATTATAAAATTAATCACCAATTAAGTTTTATTTGATGTTATGTGTTAGTAATATACTAAATGCTATGGGGCAAGCAAAAAAAAAAAATGAAGCTTAAGACATGGCCCTTTTAGGAGTTGGGGGAAATTGGAGGGGGAGAAAAACCATGAGAGACTGTGGACTCTGAAAAACAATCTGAGGGTTTTTTTGGGGGGTGGGGGCTGGGAGGTTGGGTGAGCCTGGTGGTGGGTACTATGGAGGGCACGTACTGCATGGAGCACTGGGTTTGGTGCATAAACAATGAGTTATGTAAAGGAAATTTTTAAAATAAATTAAAATTAAAAAAAAAGACACAATATTTTTTAAAAATTAAATTAATTTATTTAATTTCAGAAAAACAGTATTCATTATTTTTTTCACCACACCCAGTGCTCCATGCAATCCGTGCCCTCTATAATACCCACCACCTGGTACCCCAACCTCCCACACCCCCACTTCAAACCCCTCAGATTGTTTTTCAGAGTCCACAGTCTCTCATGATTCACCTCCCCTTCCAATTTACCCCAACTCCCTTCTCCTCTCTAACACCCCTTGTCCTCCATGCTATTTGTTATGCTCCACAAATAAGTGAAACCATATGATAATTGACTCTCTCTGCTTGACTTATTTCACTCAGCATAATCTCTTCCAGTCCTGTCCATGTTGCTACAAAAGTTGGGTATTCATCCTTTCTGATGGAGGCATAATACTCCATAGTGTTTATGGACCACATCTTCCTTATCCATTCATCTGTTGAAGGGCATCCTGGTTCTTTCCATAGTTTGGCGACTGTGGCCATTGCTGCTATAAACATTGGGGTACAGATGGCCCTTCTTTTCACGACATCTGTATCTTTGGGGTAAATACCCAGGAATGTAATGGCAGGGTCATAGGGAAGCTCTATTTTTAATTTCTTGAGGAATCTCCACACTGTTCTCCAAAGAGGCTGCACCAATTTGCATTCCCACCAACAGTGTAAGAGGGTTCCTCTTTCTCCACATCCCCTCCAACACATGTTGTTTCCTGTTTTGTTAATTTTGGCCATTCTAACTGGTGTAAGGTAGTATCTCAATGTGGTTTTAATTTGAATTTCCCTGAGGGCTAGTGATGATGAACATTTTTTCATGTGTCTGATAGCCATTTGTATGTCTTCATTGGAGAAGTCTGTTCATATCTTCTTCCCATTTTTGATATGTTTGCCTATTTCATGTGTGTTGCGTTTGAGGAGTTCATTATAGATCCTGGATATCAACCTTTTGTCTGTACTGTCATTTGCAAATATCTTCTCCCATTCTGTGGGTTGCCTCTTTGATTTTTTGACTGTTTCCTTTGTTGTGCAGAAGCTTTTGATTTTGATGAAGTCCCAAAAGTTTATTTTCGCTTTTGTTTCCTTTGCCTTTGGAGACATATCTTGAAAGAAGTTCCTGTGGCTAATATTGAAGAGATTACTGCCTATGTTCTCCTCTAGGATTCTGATGGATTCCTGTCTCACATTGAGGTCTTTTATCCATTTTGAGTTTATCTTTGTGTATGGTGTAAGAGAATGGTCGAGTTTCATTCTTCTACTTATAGCTGTCCAGTTTTCCCAGCACCATTTATTGAAGAGACTGTCTTTTTTCCACTGTATATTTTTTCTTGTTTTGTCAAAGATTAATTGACCTAGATGAAATTGATGCATTCCTGGAAAACTATAAACTACCAAAATTGAACCAGGATGAAATCGACAACCTGAATAGACCAATATCTAATAACGAGATTGAAGCAGTGATCAAAAATCTACCAAAAAACAAGAGCCCAGGACCTGACGGATTCCCTGGGGATTCTACCAAACTTTCAAAGAAGAAATAACACCTATTCTCCTGAAGATGTTTCAAAAAATTGAAGCAGAAGGAAAACTTCCAGACTCTTTCTATGAAACCAGCATTACCCTGATCCCCAAACCAGACAAAGACCCTACCAAAAAGGAGAATTTTAGACCAATATCACTGATGAATATGGATGCTAAGATTCTCAACAAGATCCTAGCCAACAGGATCCAACAACACATTAAAAAGATTATCCACCATGACCAGGTGGGATTCATCCCTGGGCTACAAGGATGGTTCAACATTTGCAAATCAATCAATGTGATACAACAAATTAATAGGAGAAGAGAGAAGAACCACATGGTCCACTCAATGGATGCAGAAAAAGCATTTGACAAAATCCAGCATCCGTTCCTGATTAAAACGCTTCAAAGTATAGGGATAGAGGGAACATTCCTGAACCTCATCAAATCTATCTATGAAAGACCCACAGCAAATATCATCCTCAATGGGAAAAAGATTTCAGCCTTCCCGTTGAGATCAGGAACAAGACAAGGATGCCCACTTTCACTACTCTTGTTTAACATAGTATTAGAAGTCCTAGCAACAGCAATCAGACAACAAAGAGAAATAAAAGGTATTCAAATTGGCAATGAAGAAGTCAAACTCTCTCTCTTTGCAGATGACATGATTCTTTATATGGAAAACCCAAAAGACTCCACCCCCAAACTACTAGAACTCATACAGCAATTTAGCAACGTGGCAGGATACAATGTCAACGTGCAGAAATCAGTGGCTTTCTTATACACCAACAATGAAAATACAGAAAGGGAAATTAGAGAATCAATTCCATTTACGATAGCACCAAGAACCATAAGATACCTGGGAATAAACCTAACCAAAGAGTTAAAGGATCTGTACTCGAGGAACTACAGAACACTCATGAAAGAAATTGAAGAAGACCCAAAAAGATGGAAGATCATTCCATGCTCTTGGATCGGAAGAATAAACATTGTCAAAATGTCTATACTGGCTAGAGCAATCTATACTTTTAATGCCATTCTGATCAAAATTCCACCGGTATTCTTCAAAGAGCTGGAGCAAATAATCCAAAAATTTGTATGGAATCAGAAGAGACCCCGAATCGCTAAGGAAATGTTGAAAAACAAAAATAAAGCTGGGGGCATCACGTTACCTGATTTCAAGCTTTACTACAAAGCTGTGATCATCAAGACAGCATGGTAATGGCATAAAGACACAATACTTTTAAACAGAATCTTGGAGATGATTTTGGAGATGAAAAAGCTAACACTTAAAAAGAGTAAATGATATTTGCCAATATTTTGTTTAGATCTCTGAAAGTATGTAAACAGATAAAGTGATAGGAATACTAAACATGTGTTTCAACCATTATAACCTATATGTGCTTATAATTTTTATGTTTTGAATAAGGATAATTTATACAAACATGTGTACAGGATGATTTATTGGTTGTACATTGTTCTGGGTGGGCATTGCATGGAAGATTAACTGTCATCTCTTATCATGCATAACTTAGTTGCTGGAATCAGTGCTTGAGGAAAGAAGTCATACATTTTTCAATCCTAGCACTCTACTTCATATAGAAGTCAAGAAGTTAAATTAATTTATTTTCTTTATCTTAGCAGGATTTATTACAAATAGGGAAACATTAATTGACCTTATATTGCTATGAGAAATATTTTCAGATAGTGTCAGATAGTTTAGATTGTTTATAAAAGCCTAAACTCTTTTCAGATAGTTTAGAAAAATCCAAACTGCTTTTGCAAATTTTATATTGTTTGTTTACTGTAGCTACTGAACAGTTTGCTTAGCGGTCAGCTAATGATTGGATATAGATTTCCTTAAAAGCCTGGAACCAATGAGTTTCCCAGTCTTTGCCAACAGTCTATGTGTATGTGTTTCGGCTCCTTTTAACACTTAGCCAGGCAGTTTACAACTCTGCCTTAGCCTTCACTTCCTGACTGTGCAGAGTCTCAAGGTCAGCCAGAAGTGAGAGCATAGGACATTCTTCAGTTCTTCTTGTGAATGTGTATAGCCTTAGGCATGTGTGTAGTCTTCTTTGTGCCCAGAAATATGTCTGAGCTCTTAAAACCCCCTGTGTACATCTCATTCCCCAACTTATCCTTTCAAGCTTTTGGGTTAGGCTAGTATTTCTTCCATTTATTATTTACTACCATGGGCATCAGAGATGTTCAACAATTGCCTCTGATCATTTATTCCAATAAAATCTCCCAGAAAAAAAAGGTTATTCACACTGGGTTCCATATCAAGTCAAACAAAGGTAGAATTGTGAGTGGTGTCTTTTAGGGAATTTCCAAATCAAATGAAAGTTATCTGGGAATTTTTTTTAAGGAAAATCTAACCCATTTTCTTCCCTCCAATATTTCAAGGCTGCTGGTTTTTATCCTTGATTGTACCTGTTGTTTTCAAGGCTACTATGGGGTACAGGAAATGTTTATAAGAGTAAGGTCATTTGGAGGCACCTGGTTGACTCAGTCAGTTGAGCAACTGACTCTTGATTTCAGCTCAGGTCATGATCTCAGGGTCATGAGATTGAGCCTCACATCAGGCTCCATGATCAGTGGGGGGTCTACTTGAGAGTCATTCTCTCTGCCTCCACCCCTGCTCACACGAACTCTTTCTCTAAAGTAGATAAATAAATATTTTAAGATAAATTTAGAGAAAAGAATAAGGCCATTTTATTATTATTATTATTATTATTATTTAGAGAGAGAGAGAGAGAACATGCACGCACATGATGAGGGGGATGGAGCAGAGGGAGAGGAAGAGAATCTTAAGCAGGCTCCATGCTCAGCTCAGAGCCCAAGTCAGACTTGATCTCACAACAATAAGAGCATTACCTGAGCCAAAATCAAGGGTCAAATGCTTAACCAACTGAGCCACCAGGTGCCCCATGAATAAGGTCATTTTAAAACACTGCAAAGGTTTATGTTCTTACTGAGATTCAGGCATTTTTCTTGAATAAATATTCTCCAGATTGATTCAAGCCTCTGGTTAATTTCCAGAGTTCTAAAATGCTGATCCTCATGTGTGTGTGTGTGTGTGTGTGTGTGTGTTGTGTGTGTGCACATGTGTGTGTTCATTCTCATTGCTTTTATGGAAGAGAAAATTTTTGAGGTCCATACTTTGCAGTTTTCACTGATGTCACCTCCTGTCACTTTTCTTTCACTTTATTTTCTGTCATCAAAGAAAACCCTTCTGTTTCAGCCTGTATGTATCTAACCTGATCAACCCCACTATTCCAAAATTAATTTCACCTCAGTTCAAGTGACAAATCCATTTGAAAACAAAAATCACACACTTTCCATTCCAAATTCTAGAAAGAGATAATCTGCTGAAACTTTTGTGCATTGGTACACCTGATTTAATTAAGTGTGGTTAAGATGACATTATCATATAATATTAGCATGGAATCGGGGACATATCTCTAAGAATAAGGATTTAATTGGGCTTGTTAGAAATATCAAATAAAATAATGTGAAATCAGAGAAGGAGAGAAACCATAAGAGACTATTAACTCTAGGAAACAAACTAAGGGTTGATGGAGGGGAGGTGGGTGACGGGTTGGGGTTACTGGGTGATCGGCATTAAGGAGGGCATGTGATGAAATGAGCACTGGGTGTTATATACAACTGATGAATCACTGAACTCTAGCTCTGAAACTAATAATATAGTATATGTTAATTGAATTTTAATAAAATAAGTTTAAAATATCAAGTGTTATCTATTAGATAATCATGTTTTTAGGAATAGCAGAGGATACTCAATATATTGTGAAATGATGAGTAAATAAAGTACAAAGATAAATATTAGGGAATTCTTAGTTATCAATATACAATTATTATGAATTGGAAGAAACAAAAATTAATAAAAAAGGAAAAATCACATTTATTCTTACTATTCAGAGGTGACCATTGTTAACATGATACTTACCCTTTTAGATGCATAGAACTATATTACGAAAACTTTCCCATATCATTAATTGTCCTTCTAAAATATGAGAATTTTAGTTTTCATTGTATTTGCCTTCTAATTCCAAGGTTTTCTTGGTCTCAGTGGTCCATGGATAATAATGGTTCACCTTAACCATTATGACTTAACTTTTATTGGTTACTTTCTTTACACATTTAATGTAGAAATTCAAATATACACAAAATCTTTCCTTCTTCTCTAGGAATTGTTTCATCCATAACTATGAACATTGTTTTATGTAAATCATTATGTACAAATTTATATGCTAGAATTAATTCATAGGAGCTCTTTTCTGTACTAGTTTGTCAAAGAGTATGAATATGTTTAATGATTTTGATATACATTGTCTAGTTGTCCCATAGACTTGATTTTATAAAGCTTTATTTTGTGATAAGATTTTCTAAAATCTGCTAGAATAAACCCTTCCACACATCTGAAATCATTTTTGCATCAATTTAAGTAAACCAGTTCTCTAAATATTATACTATGTTTCTTGAGATATCTAAATTTACTGTGACAAATTGTATACCCACATATACTCTTTTGTCAAGTAAAAAAAGACAAACTTTCAATTGTTACATGATAATCTGTCTTATCAAGTTGCTGTACAATTTCAACATTTTTTTAAATTTATTTTTTATTTATTTTCAGCATAACGGTATTCATTATTTTTGCACCACACCAAGTGCTCCATGCAATCCATGCCCTCTATAATACCCACCACCTGGTACCCCGACCTCCCACCCCCCAGCCCTTCAAAACCCTCAGATTGTTTTTAAGAGTCCATCGTCTCATGGTTCATATCCCACTCCAATTTCCCTCAACTCCCTTCTCCTCTCCATCTCCCTATGTCCTCTGTGTTATTTCTTATGCTCCACAAATAAGTGAAACCATATGATAATTGACTCTCTCTGCTTGACTTATTTCTCTCAGCATAATCTCTTCCAGTTCCATCCATGTTGATACAAATGTTGGGTATTCATTCTTTCTGATGGAGGCATAATACTCCATAGTGTATATGGACCACATCTTCCCTATCCATTCATCCATTGAAGGGCATCTTGGTTCTTTCCACAGTTTGGCAACTGTGGCCAATTGCTTTTATGAACAGTGGGGAACAGATGGCCCTTCTTTTCACTACATCTGTATCTTTGGGGTAAATACCCAGTAGTGCAATTGCAGGGTCATAGGGAAGTTCTATTTTTAATTTCTTGAGGAATCTTCACACTAATGATGATTTTATAATCTGTTTAAAGAAACTTTGCATTCATCAGTAAAGATACCCCTTATGGTATTGCAGATACTGAAGGAAAGTTATTGAAGTCTCTGAAAGTATAGAGATGGCTATTTACTACCAAATCATGATTGCACTTCTCTGGGTGTAAGCTCCTAGGAAAAGCTTTTAGTCCAATTTTAGTCTTCAGTTTTCAAGGTGACGTTCATTCAATTTATGCTGCTGCACACTCAGAAAGTCTAATGATCATGAATCTCTGATCTTAGGCAATAATTATGCTATACTCCCCAGAGTTTTATGTCTTTCATTTGGCTGCTTGTTTAAACTGGCAAGTCTGTTTTTCATTCTTGGATTTTCTTGTTTATTTTATAAATATAAAATTGCAGGAAATTAAAGAGTCAGTATGCATAGTATTCCAATGATAAGTATAAAATTTGAAGGGAAGATATATAAGTTATGACTGTAAAACTGAACATAACCAGATTGATTTGAATTATGGTTTGTTTCAATATGGTTGAGACGAAATTACCAGTCTCTGAGTAGTTCATTGGTTGGAATACCATACCAAATGTTCCTAATGTTAGCAATGTTTTTTATTTAATCTCTTTAAGATCTAATCACTTATGTATTACTAGAAATTTTTCTAGAATTTAGAGTTTTGTTTCATTTTGTTTTGTTTTGTCATTTTGGAAAGAGAGAGAAGGGAATAGGTGTAGAGGGAGAGGCAGAGAGAGAAAATCTTAAGCAGTCTCCACACCCAGCATGGAGTCCCACATGGTATTCAATCTCATGACTGACCCTGAGATTATGACTTGGGCCAAAATCAAGAGTTAAGACACTTACCTGATGGACCCACACATATGCCCCCTTGTGTCTGGACTTTTGAAGACATTACATATTCTCTGTTCTGAAGATGCACATCTTTTAACAGATATATCTAATGTATGACCCTTTATATAAGTTGAAACATCAGCTATATTAATATATTAATAAATTAAGTATTATGCACACTTAGTTACTTGCATTTTCCCCAAATCTCTTCAACCTCTGGACAGAAGAAACATTGATAATCAGATTTCACTCACTCTTGCTTTCCTTTATGTCAGTCATTTACATTGTTCTCTCTGAGTGAGAAAAAAATTATTTTAGGTGTTATCATTGCTTCAGTACTATTTCAGACTTTTGCTGCATGCTAGGCTATTTAGTTGGGTACTTATAGTCTAGCAAAATTGAATCACTGAAGGTGCCACAGTATGATGTAAAATTCTTTCTTTTTTTTAATGTTATATTCCACTCTGCAATAGAATAACATGCAGATTAACATTACAAAATTCTGAATGTGGGAAATGATTGTACTTTTCCTCTAAGATCAGTAGAAGGTAGTGACCTATATATACAATTATGCATATAAACTAAAATATCCCCTCAAGTTGACTGTTACAAGTTTTAGACTGGAGAAGGGGAAGGAAACTGTGGCTCATTTTAGTTTTTACATGAAGTTGTATTTTCCTGCTTGAACTTTTCAGTTACAAAATGCCTTTTTTTTTAAAAAAAAGTTATCTTTTTTTTTCATCAAATGGTTTAGAATGTAGATGGATAGGACAACTGATATTTTTAGAGTATTCCCAAAGATTCCAAAATCTATGGGATGGTGTGATGTTGATGTCTTTAACAGTATTAATTCTTTAAATCCATGGGCATGGTATATCTTTCTATTTGTCTTGTATTCAGTTATTTCATCAATATTTTATAGTTTTCAGAATGTATTTTACCTCCTTGGTTAAATTTCATTTAGCTCTTTTTCTGTTATTTTGTCTTATT
Organism: Neogale vison; assembly: GCF_020171115.1. Classification (NCBI taxonomy): domain Eukaryota; kingdom Metazoa; phylum Chordata; class Mammalia; order Carnivora; family Mustelidae; genus Neogale; species Neogale vison. The sequence goes on from NC_058105.1 coordinate 22,205,578, forward strand.
CTTTCATTTGAGACATACTTCTCTGTTTCCTCATTTTGCCTAACTCTCTGTGGCTTTTTTCCCTATGTAATAGATAGGTCAGCTATGCCTCCTGGGCTTATAAGTAGTAGTCCGTGTAGAAAAAGTCCTGTGATGAACTGTGCAATTCTCCCTGGTTACCAGGGCCAAGCACTCCAGAGGTGTCTCCTGATGAGGGTCTGCACACTCTTGTTGTGACTGTGTTGTGATTTCTGTGAATATGCTTGTGGGTAGGGCAGGCTGCCCAGCTGGCCAAAATGACCTGCTTTGCCTACTTTGGGTGCACTGGGCAGGGTTTGCTCTTCACTCTGTTGAGGGTCTTAGGTGCAGCTCCAATGGGTTTGCTGCTGGATGGGGCTGGCACTCAGCCTAGCTATCTTCAATTAACTCATCACAGCTCCAGACATGCCAAAAGACAGGACTTGAGAGGCTGGGTCACAGGAACTATAGGCATACTGGTGTATGGGACTATCTCCCCATCTCCTCAGGGGAAGAGTAACTTTGGAAGAGTTCTAGTCCTAGTCAGGGCTGCCTGCCAGGTGTGGTAGGAAAGGAACTGCTTTGGAAGGATTTCTGCCAATTAAGGCAGGCTGTGGGACAGGTGAGCAGAGGAATGCCTGGGTGTGACACATGGTGTTAATGAGGTAAGTGGAGAGGATTAGAATTGACTTCCACAAACATCCAGCTATCTGGACTTGGGGAGGACAAGAAAAGTAAAGAAAAATACCTACTAGCACTTGTGTTTCCAAAGAAATCTGTGGATCCCTGCCCCTCTAGTACATGTTCTAAGATCAGTCAATAAATCTCATGTATCCCCAGGTGCTTTTCAAACTGCTGCTTCTGTGTTATCTCAAGCTGAGTTATTTAGTTTGCTGGCTCTTTCAAGTTGGGTAATTGACCTCCTATCTCCCTCCCAGCTCTCCCAGAGTTAAGCTGTGATGATTTTTAAGCTCTTGGAGTTAAGCCCCACTGACTCTATAAGCTCTTGGAATTAAAATAAGAAAATGAAAAAAAAAAAAAGAAAATGAGGAAATATTGTCATTTGCAATGATGTGGATGGAGCTAGAGAGTATTATGCAAAGGGAAATAAGTCAGGGAAAGACAAATACCATATGATTTCATTCATATATGGAATTTAAGAAAGAAAACAGTGAGCAAAGGGAATAAAGAATAGAGAGAAAGAGGGAGACAAACCAAGAAACATACTCTATAGAGAATGAACTGATGCTTACCAGAGGGGAAGGGGGTGAAAGAATGGGTTATATAGGTGATGGGGATTAAAGAGTACACTTTTTGATGAGCCCTGGGTGATATATGCAAGTGCTGAATCATATTGTACATCTAAAACTCATATTACACTGTATGCTAACTAACTAGAATTTAAATAGAAACTTAAAATGTATGTCAAGTATTATATAAAATACTATGTATTTTGGAGAAATAACATTTACCTGCTTTAATTAAGAAAATATATTTTTTCAGTACTTTTGAATTATATTTATTTAACACCATAAATTATTTGTTATTTTCACTCTATTAATTTAAAAGAGTTTAAAATGGCCTTAACTTGGGGCGCCTGGGTGGCCCAGTGGGTTAAAGCCTCTGCCTTCGGCTCAGGTCATGATCCCAGAACCCTGGGTTCTGGGATCGAGCCTTGCATCTGGCTCTCTGCTCAGCAGGGAGCCTGCATCCTCCTCTCTCTGCCTGCTTCTCTGCCTACTTGTGATCTCTGTCTGTCAAATAAATAAATAAAATCTTTAAAAAATGGCCCTTATTTGACAAAGTGTCTGAAAGACATTTCTTAAGAGTTGTTTTACAGATACACAAGTTAAAGTGAAACCACTGTGTTAAAACTGTTCTTTTATCTAGGCTTTACTAACATTGACTTACTTCTTTCCAAGTTATTTGAATTTGAAAAAGTAGAATATATCTAATATGTCAGTAACAAATGCAGTCAAGCTAATGGAACTTAGACAATTTTTATCTGTGAAGAAAATCAATTTTAACCTGGGAAATAGATTGGAATTGTTAGAAACTCAAATGGCAGGAAACCAGTGACCTAGGCCACTTAAATCGGGCTAGAAATGGAATTTCAGACTACAAAATGCTTTAGGATTTGGAGGAACTAAGCAATCTCATAAATCTGGTTTGTTAGGAAAAAGTGTTAAACTTCCTGACTATGGATGAATAGCATTTCCTAAAGGAAATTATAATTAAGGCACAACAGGTTACATTTTTCTTTTTCAGAGGAATTGTAAAGAGGAAGATGAATTCAATGCAGTCTCTCAAAGAGTGTTCAAAGATCTCCAGGTAAAGAAAAATCTGTTCTGGAAATGGGGAAAAAAAGAAAGTGGAATAAAAGAAGAGTCTACTGTATTGGTGAAGAATTTTAGGAAAGAGATAAAGGGATCAGGAAAGTGGAATTAATTTGTGCTCACAAAAGCAGTCATAGATTATAAAGGGGCATAGGTAAATGGGAAGCCTTTATGATTATACCATAGAAAGATCAGAAACAAATGCATTGGCTAATAAACTGAAGAAACTACAATTCTATTTATTTATTTATTTATTTATTTATTTATTTTTAAAGATTTTATTTATTTATTTGACAGAGATCACAAGTAGGCAGAGAGGCAGGCAGAGAGAGAGGAGGAAGCAGGCTCCCCGCTGAGCAGAGAGCCCGATGTGGGGCTCGATCCCAGGACCCTGAGATCATGACCTGAGCCAAATGCAGAGGCTTAACCCACTGAGCCACCCAGGCGCCCCAAGAAACTACAATTTAAAATGAATATTAAGTGTGTGTTTTCTCAAATCTGTATTTAACAATAACCATGCATTTCTTTTCTAAGTGCTATTTGGGCAAGTGAACAGCCAAGAGCTAGTAGTTAAATGAAAAAAAGAAGTACATTAAGGAATAGGAAACTTCTAGGTTGGATTCACATGTCTTTTTTGTAAGCTCTGCTTTTACTTCTATAAAATAAACTCAGTCTGTTCCTAGGAAGCTAAGTGAAGTAGAAAAGTATCAGTGTGGTGAAAAAATAATGAGTACTGTTTTTCTGAAAATAAATAAATTGGAAAAAAAAACAAAAACAAAACAAAACAAAACAAAGTTAAATAATAAAAAAAAAAGAAAAGTATCAGTGGAAATCAGGTAAGTGTGTTTAGACTTATAGTTAAATACAGTTGTGTTATAGTACTAGAATTTTACAAATTTCTGAGAATTTAGTAGTCATATATAAGAAAATGAAAGAAAACCACTGAAAGTTATATTTGAAGAAAAAAAAAAAGGTCACCTGTTAAAAAAAATTTATATTTGAAAGTATATTCAGTAGCTGTTTTCCAAAAGGCTGTTAATAAATAATTCTGGTAGAATAGACCCCATTACCTCCCCAAATTACAGTTTTCCAGGGAGAGTCAGTTGCATTTGATACAAATGCATCTCTCATATGTTTGGAATAGCACAAGGCATAATTATGAAAAGGATAAAAATTACTATGTTTTTTTTATCTTCCTGATGCCTGCTCTTAGACTGTTTCTAACCAAGCTTGCCATCAAAACTTTCCTAAATCAATTCCTTATTGAAATCTGATGTATTCATACCTTAACCTATTAGAGCCGTAATTTCAATTAGCAAACTAACAAATTACACCACACTAATGTGATCATGTGATGTCATGTACTTTTAGGTTATCTTTCTAGTGGCTAAGCATTTGCACATAGGTCTTGTGGAGACCTACAACCTCAATAATAACAAAAACATCATTACAGTAATAACTTTAGGAAAATATGTCAAGGTATTACTTGGATTACAGATTACTTGGACAAGTGAAGTTTTCAAGCATGCTTGTAATCATACTATACAGACTCTTATTTGCCTTTGAAACTAAAATTCATTGAGTATTTCATTATCTGTGTATCTACTAGGTGCTTTACATGAATTAACTAATTTAGTATTCACAAAATAACTCTGTGGATTATTATGATTACACTCTGATTTACAGATGGAGAAGAGGAAAATCTAAGGTTAACTTGTGTCATGTCACACAACTAGTAAGTTGTTGAGCTGGATCATATTTACCTGTTTCTGGTTCCAGAACCTTAGTTCTTAGCCACTACCTATACTGGCTATATACTGCATTTTCTTTTCACAGAATGAGTTTTGCTTAGATGTATGTATTACAGAGAGGTAGAGTAGATTAAGAAACTCCTGGAATGTTTATTTTGAATGTCTATATGTAGGAACATCAGTTTCAAATCATGGTTTCTTTGTGTTTACCTTATTGACTATATCTCTTTGAAGAAGAAGAGTTAATTATCCAGTTGGCAAATTGAAGAGAAAGTCTGAGCATGTAGACCTCAGCCTTCTTTTCTCTTTAAGCTCAGTCTCTTTAGAGAGGACATTCATTTTTCTCAGCTACTTTGTACCATAAGTCTTTCAAAGCCAGACTATTCTCCTACAAGGAGAGGCCAACAGTTATATAATATATATAATATATAATATATAATCAAGAAATACAAATGGCTATCAGACACATGAAAAAATGCTCATCATCATTAGCCCTCAGGGAGATTCAAATTAAAACCACATTGAGATATCACCTTACACCAGTTAGAATGGCCAAAATTAACAAAACAGGAAACAACATGTGTTGGAGAGGATGTGGAGAAAGGGGAACCCTCTTACACTGTTGGTGGAAATGCAAGTTGGTGCAGCCTCTTTGGAGAACAGTGTGGAGATTCCTCAAGAAATTAAAAATAGAGCTTCCCTATGACCCTGCCATTACATTCCTGGGTATTTACCCCAAAGACAAAGATGTCGTGAAAAGAAGGGCCATCTGTACCCCAATGTTTATAGCAGCAATGGCCACAGTCGCCAAGCTATGGAAAGAACCAAGATGCCCTTCAACGGATGAATGGATAAGGAAGATGTGGTCCATATACACTATGGAGTATTATGCCTCCATCAGAAAGGATGAATACCCAACTTTTGTAGCAACATGGACAGGACTGGAAGAGATTATGCTGAGTGAAATAAGTCAAGCAGAGAGAGTCAATTATCATATGGTTTCACTTATTTGTGGAGCATAACAAATAGCATGGAGGACAAGGGGCGTCAGAGAGGAGTAGGGAATTTAGGTAAATTGGAAGAGGAGGTGAACCATGAGAGACTATGGACTCTGAAAAACAATCTGAAGGGTTTGAAGTGGCGGGGGGGTGGGAAGTTGGGGTACCAGGTGGTGGGTATTATAGAGGGCACGGCTTGCATGGAGCACTGGGTGTGGTGAAAAAATAATGAATACTGTTTTTCTGAAAATAAATAAATTGAAAAAAAAGTAGTCAAGATAGTTATCTGTATATCACCAAGTTTTTGACTTAAATTATCTAATTTTCAATGAATTTTTACAGTGGCATGATATATGTCCATTTTTATACTTTGGCTCTTTGGGAGGTACCCTATCAGCAACATCTTTTGTCAGTATTTACTCACAGAACTCCTAACTGAACTCATAAAAATAAGTTGAAGTGTTCATGATCTTTCTGAAACTTTAGTAGGACTGAGTAAGTTGGTATAGATGTTATGGAAGGAGACTGCTTTGATCTGGGAAACACTTACTGTCACTGTCAGAGTCAGTTCATAAATCATTTGCCAATGTCCTGGAGAAATATTGCTATTCATGTCAAATAATATCTTAAGGTTCTTAGTGCTTTTCCAAGATGGGTGATGAATAGAGGTGGGACATGTGACTGATATAGCCTAGTAGGTTTGGGCTGTTATCAGACATGCAACTTCTATAAGGAAGAACCTGCCATACTCTATTGCAGAATTTCAGTGTGGCTTTAACAGTGATGTTCTAAGTGAATATTTACTCTTTGATATTGTCTGCTGAATAACAAGTGTGCCAATATCTGACTTTAAAAATATAATTTAATGTCAGTTTTTGCATAGTATTGATACAAGTGCTAAGTTCCAGATTTGTAGTCCAAATCCTTATTTTCTTATTTTAAGGGGTAGTGGTTTAATGATCCTAAGAGAAGCTGTTAACTCAGTCTTGCAAAAGCAGCAACCCTACAGCATCAGGATTAGGTGACTTTAGAATTTTGGGTAGCTGTGGTACTATTTCCCAACTGATGTCAGGCTTTTTTCTGGGGTTCAAATGCCAGTTAGGCTTGTGACTTCCTCCAAGTATCTTAAGCATTCTGTACTTCAGTTGTTTCATTTGTATATACATAATGATATATGATATTTACCACCTTGCACAGAGCCAAGGTCACCATCAGTGAGCTTTCAATAAATAAATTCTCTATGGTGTTATTAAGGATAATAAAGATTGTACTGAGGATTTGGAATTGAGGATTGTCATATAATATAGAAAATTAACAGTTTTCAAGAATCTAATTGGTATATACCAATTAGAGAGAGTAAAAAAAATGACACAGGTTAATATGAAGTAGCAGTATTCTTTGCCAATACTTAAGGTCTCAAAACAACATTATTTACTCAAGAAATAGGCCTTTATTTTGTACTTTTTCACTGAAATGGTTATAAAATGAAACAGAAAGAAGTAATAATTATGTATAATCCCCAGAGACACATTTGGAAAATTCCATCTTCTTGTGAGTTTTGTAAAATACTGTTTATATTTAAAATCCACTTTGGAGTAAATATGATTAAATGAGGTCCTACACCAAAGTTCTTACTGTCTTAAAGCTATATGGAATAAAATTAGAGTTTTTAGATATGGGGTATCTGTAAAACACTTTTTTTTTTTCAGTAAATTCAATGTAATAGAAAATTTCAAGTCTCCATAAGACCACAGAAGGAAAAGTTGAATGAGAAGAGGAGAGGGAAACATTCTTCAAAAAAATCCGTAATTTCACTCCATTGTGAATTAATATGCTCTACCACATGGGACAAACCCCTCCAAAGTGTGATTGACAAAGTGTATCCTAATACACATGGAGAAAGAGAAAAGAGAGAGAAGATGAAAAAGAAAACATTTCTTTCCCATATTCTCTATCCTAATTGCTGCATATATGTCATTACTAGTAGCAAAGGCAAAGAACTGAGACCATGAGGGCTTCAGGAACTTCAGAGGGGCAGAGACAAGTGATTAGATCTTGTATGATATTAATATTTGAATTTATGGAAGAATTCAACCTTGACCTTTAGGTGCCAGGAAAGAAGAAGACCAGTTTGGCTACATCAGGGAGACTTTGGGTTAGGAAGTTTGTAGGTACTGTCTCCTTTCCAGAGATTTCGATGCAGTTACTGTCATTATCCCTCTTCTCCCAATTACCAATGCAGTTTATTGGGCTCCCAAAAGAGAATAACACAGTTATTTTGCTCTCTGATATGACTCACTCCTCTTTTACACCTTAAGTCTATTTATAGAAGCTCCTTTAAGTATGAGCCCTTTCATGTCTACACCCACCCTTAGATATCACAAAGAGTTAATCATACCTTCATTTCTAAATACTGTCCTTATTAACTAAACAACAGAGGAAAAAATTCAATTCAAGCAAATCATGCATTGCCAAGTTGTATAATCGAAATATATCCAGAAAAAATATTTTAGTTATGTTTGATGAATAGGGAAAAAAATCAGATGTAGTTTGTGGATGGTCCATGGAATGTTATATGTCTGTTTTCAGGGGGGCATCCTCCTGAGGAAGGGATTTTTAGAGTTCTTTTTGCCTATTATTTTAGCCTTTTTTTACTTAAGATATGACACTATAAAAATGATATATGCATACATGGGGGTACTTATAGTTCACTTGGTTATGCATCCAATGCTTGATTTCAGCTTGGGTCTTGATCTCAGAGTCATGATCTTGGGCCCTGCTGGGAAAGGAGCCTACTTAAAAAATAAAATAAAAAAAATAAATGATATATGTATACCTAGAGTGAAGAGAACCAGATGAATGATAATCAAATCAGCCTGAGTGGAGGTGGAGGAAATGATTAAAGGGGGAAAAAAGGTTTTTTAAAGAAAAAAAGAGCCAAGTGCTAGTAACTGAATAGGTGAAGAATTTGAAGGAGGAATTTTATAACAAGAGCACCTCTGGGGTGAGCACATTTTGCAAAATCTAGAGCCTTGGAGTCAGATTGCTGTGTGTAGAGTTCAGATTACAACAGCTAAAATCAACTAGAAAAATAAAATTAAGCCTCCAACAGTGTAAAGATTGTTTATGTACTATATACATCTCCAGCTGAATCAGTGTTGCAGAAGAAGGAATAAATATCAATGACATGAGTTCACAAAACTTTGTTAAAGTTAGGGTTTTCCCCAGGAGAAAAAAAGCCAAACTTTTTCTTTTGATTGGAAAATAAGTTGTAAATCAGATGTTAATAAACAGTTCTCAAGGGAATCTCTTGTGTTCTGAAATTTGCAATCATGCAATAGGTAGAACTGATTTTTTAATAGCAAGGCATCTTATAAATAGCAGCAGGATATATTTTCAACAGAAAAGTGTTATTTGTGTTGACTATATTAAAAGGAAATGCAAAGCAAACTTCCTTGACTTTCTGGTAATTTTTGATCATAAATAATTATATGTGTAGAAACTTCTCTGACATTTATATTTTATTTTCAAATTCTAGTATGTATCCAAAAAAATGAACAAACTATCAAATGAGTTGGTATTTTCTTCATAACTTCAATATGCTTAAATTTCTAAGATGTTTGATTTATTCTATCTTATAGATGCCTGTATGCCTGTCTATAATACCTAAACAACAGAGTAAAAAATGAAATTCAAGCAAACCATATATTTGAAAAAAAATGTTTAATTTAAATTACATTAAAAATGTTAGTCAGGTCTGATGAATGAAGGAAAATCTTGTAGTTTGTTGCTGGTGTCCGGAATTTGGACCACATCATGTAGGTTTACTAAGCCTAAAGAAAACCTGAGCTACTCAGTGTGGAAATCTTCTTCATTGAGATGGGTCATTGGTGAAATCTCCAGGTCTTTGAGCTGGTTTTATCTGCACATGAGAATGTACTTAAAATCCTGCATTCTCTTTCCTTTTGGATTGCAATTTTAAGCCTTATTTCTTCTTTTGCAATGGAAGTTATTATTTTTTTTTGAAATACCAGATAACAAAAAAGCAATTGAAAAATTATTTATTCTGGACAACAGATCTTTGTAAAGCTTGAGAGAGCAAATTATACCTATATACAAGGATGCCCTACATAACAAATAACCTATAGATGAAAATATGTATTTGTAACCTATTAGATGTGGTCAAAAAGTGGGATGATCTTGTGCATTAAGATAAGTAATCTAATTCAGTGAAAATATCACATTGTACATTTGACATCATATAGACAAAAATGGTCTAATTATGTAAATTGAATTTTCAGCTTTTTAACTGGCTCGTTTGATGTCTTCTACAAGCAGCCAAATTCAAAGCCTATACCATTTTTAAGGCCTAGATTATGTTCTTTGCTAACGTATTATTAAGTGCCCTGTATGTTCTAACTTTTCTCATACTTAGACTTTCCTATGTGCATGAATGTGTACACATACATGCACACATATACTCTCTTCAACTCTCCATTACAAGTTTTCTAACACATGGACTTAAATTTTTCTCTGATTGTCTAAAGGACTGTCTTCCCAAGTGTGTTTCTCTGATTGTCTGAAGTACTGTCTTCCCAAGTGTGTTGCTAATGAGCTGCTGGAGGACAGTAGATTATTCTTTTACCTATTTGAATGTAAATGTGTGTATAGAGTTGGGCACAAAATAGTGCTACTCATTGAATGAATGAATGAATGGATGGATGAATGAATGAAATGACAAAAAATAGCTGCCTACCTGAGTAAATCAGTAGATATTCTTAGATGTAGTAAAGTCATAGATGTAGTAAAGTGCTTGCTTTGGGCGCCTGTGTGGCTCAGTCGGTTAAGCCACTGCCTTCAGCTCGGGTCATGATCCCAGAGTCCTTGGATCCAGTCCCGCATTGGGCTCTCCGCTCAGCAGGGAGCCTGCTTCTTCCCCCCTCTCTCTCTCTCCCTGCCTCTCTGTCTACTTGTGATCTCTGTCTGTCAAATAAATAAATAAAATCTTTAAAGAAATAAGAAAGAAAAGTGCTTGCTTCTGCCTGTGTTCTAAGTAAGATCTTCATCTTCTTTAATAGAAATTCAGTGGGGTTTCAGGAAAAGTATACCAAAGTAGTGTGTTTAGGAATGATTATCTTTTTTTATAGTGGGGATTAATCTCAGAGGACATTTGTTAAATCCTTATCAGTGTTGATTCATCCTCTTCTCACTCTGAGCCATGGCAAAGTACCTTTTTAGTGAAATAATTGTTTTGTTTGGGCATTCACTCCTGAAAAATGCAGGGAGGCTCCAGGTGATATGCCTAATTGTCTTTTTCACTACCAAGTTGCTGCACCCTTTTCAATGGTTTTATCTTCAAAGGAGGCACTTCAATCTGTTTCTCTAATTGAGAGTGAATCCCATCTTCTAATTAAGGGATTTGTCAATGCAAGCAAAGGGTTCCTGTGTGTATATTGGGGTAGGCAGATAGGCAGATATTCAATCTAATTATGCATTACCTTTTATTTCTCCAGCACTGGGTCAAGCAGTTGTGGGGGTGATTTTTTTTTTTTTTTTGGTCTGCCATTCATAGTTCATGTGTGAGAGAGACTTAGGTACTGAGAAGTGAAAGCCAGTTCATGTAGGATTAGTCCTCTTATAGCCACAGCAGGATGGAACTTGTTTCTGAAACCTGAAGAGGTGGGTCAGCCCTAACCAAGTGAGGGCTCCAGTGAGGCCAAAACCAAGAAAATGTTGATATAGGTGCTAGAGAGAATTCACATGTATTATTTTCCCTATTATCTATTATATCCAATCAAAAAGGTTTTATGTATCAAGAAAGAAATCTCTGTGACTTTGTGAAAATGATTTATATACTTCAGAACATGTTTTGTTTTCTTGTTCTTTTCTTTATTCCCCCTGCCATACTCTCCTTTCAGCCATAGGTACTTTTTACCATTACCCGTCTATGAATTGAAATTAATATGTTAACTCTTCCTTATCTTTGCTTGGACTACCCTGCTAATAAGAAGCATTTAGTCCTCCTCCTCTCAGTCTTCTATAAAATCCTTTTAATACATAGCTTTAACAATAATAATACCAACAATAACAATAACGACAGTGATGAAAAACATGATGATGATTATGACTATAAATCCTGCAGTAGACTGTGAACTCCATAAAGGGAGGAAATGGGTATGTCTTCTTCACTACCTTATACAACAAACTTAATAGAATCTCTGACTTGAAGAAAGTATTAAAAAAATAGATTAAGTGAATGAATATTAATGGTAGCAGAGACCATTGACTGAAAGATTGCTAATTTGATCTTTACAACATTTTATTTATATTTTTTATTTAATTTCTTTTCAGTGTAACAGAATTCATTGTTTATGCACCACACTCAGTGCTCCATGCAATACGTGCCCTCCATAATACCCACCACCAGGCTCCCTTCAAAACCCTCAGATTGTTTTTAGAGTCCATAGTCTCTCATGGTTCATCACCCCCTCCAAAGCATTTTATTTTTGTAACAATCTTTGGAAATAGTTATTGGTTATACCTATTTTGCAGATGAAGACACTAAGCTTGAAAGTGAGGATAACCACAACTTCCTTTAAAGTGTAGTGAGAGCAGTTATTCTCAAAATTTATGTACAATTTGTATGTACATTATATACAAAATGTAAAATTTATGTACAAAATTATGAACTACCTGTGGCATCTTGAAAAAATGCAAATTCCTATTTGGTAGGTCTAGAGTGGGCCTACATTTCTGCATTTCTTACAAGCTCCTAGGGGATGCCTACATTGCTGGTTTGAGTAAACCAGTACTCTGAGTAGCAATATTCCTTTAGAATTACCTGCAGACAAGTATATAAAATTCAGATTCACTCAGATCTACTGAATAGTAACTCTGGAAGTGAGAATTACTGACTTACACTAAAAATGATCTGGTAGTTATTATGAAGATGAAATGAGCAAAGCATGTGTAGAGTGCTTTATAAACCACAAAAATATAGGAATATTAGAATATCACTGTTATTTTTATAATTCTTATTATCATTATTATTGCTTATCAGTGATACAAATTTCATTTCTGTACCACTCCAAACACAAATGTTGCTTGAGAAGGCTGTTTTTACTAATATACATCCACAATACAATGTTCTAAATTTAATCACTGGGATATTTTTGTGACAATTTTGGCAAGGATACTGTAAAGAAAAAAGTGCATATGCTGACACCCTATTGCTACATCTTACAATGGAAAAAATATATATATTTTTTAGTATAATATACACTAATACCCAATAACGCTGAATTGGTATAATACCACTGATTTGTTATAAATTAAAACTTAATTGATAAAACTATAATATAAATAATAAAAATAATTCCATATATATGCTTGTTCTATGAAATAGAGTACTAGGAATGTATTTGATGCTAAAAAGCAGCAAAGAAGCTATCTATAGTAGACTACTTTTGGGATCATTTAAATGAATTCATAGAGCTTTTGGGTTCATTTAAATAAACTCATAGAGCTTTTGGGTTCATTTAAATGAATACATAGATTTGACTGAAAGTCATGTTTGGTGTTTAACTTGGGAAAGAAATGAACAGGTGGCCCTCACATTTTCCATACATTTTTATATGTCTTAGAACTTCGATAATTATTCTAAGATATGCATTTTTATGGTTGAATTCCAGACTATTTCTGAATTTAACATTTATGTGTTTGTTTATGCGTCAGCACCCTAAGATTAAAATTGTCTTTCAACTTTGTTTGGCAGAGAATATTGCTGATATAGATGTGGAAAAAACACTTGTTTTAGCTTTTTTTTTTTTAACCCTATACAATTCCAGTTTTGGAAAATCTGACGTAGTACTAAAACAGAGTTTTGATCACCTTTCTCCCTTTTTCTCTTTTGTCAGTCTCAGTAGAGTGTTACCTGAAAAGAACAGTAGATAGATTTGATATAATTTAAAACATGTCTTTATAAAGTTATTTAAACATGTAAAATGAGAAAAGTTTTACATTTGGATTATGGTATGGTTGATAAAAGTATCTCATCTCCTATGTCAATTCCAATCAGTTTGTAGTGTCTTTTAGAGTACTGGGTTGGAAAGGATTGTGACTGCCAGGGACATAGGAGAAAAGAGGGGAAGCATACCTGCCAGATGTTCTCCAGGTCACAGTTAGGAAAGACTGTCTTCAGGAATGGAAAAAGCACAAGATTTAAAGTCAGAGATGCTTTTGTTCAAATACCAATTCTTGGCCATGTTATCTGAACCTTTTGAATCTCAATTTCTACATATGTTAAATGCAAATACAATGTCTCTATCATATTTTTGTAGTGGGTATTAACTGAAATAACACAGTAAAAGTAACTAACAAAATAATTGAACTCTTCTATCCAGTGCCTCTTAGAAGTCAGCCCCATCTTGGAAGGGCAACTATTAGATCAAAGTGAGTAAATATGTGATTGAACACATTTGTTACCTCATTCTTAGAAGATTGTCATGTATTTTCATACCATTACCTGGAAAATCCTTGAAATATATGTATTTTAACTGAGGGTGGCAGAAAAGTGATCTATAGTAGTTCCTATTAAAAGTGGTCTATAAGTAGTTCCTATTTAAAATGGTTGAGTAGAGAGGAGCGGAACAAAGTAATACACCGGTGAGCAGGTAACTTGCAAGCACTGTTTATTTGAAAGGCAAAGAAAAAAAAAAAGTAGAGCTAGAGCAATAGTGCTTGACATAGGAGTAAGAATTTTGTATTTACTCACTAAATATAAAAAAATAGCATCCTCAGACAATATACTACATAAGCAACAAATCTAACCACAGAAATGCTAGGGATGTTCTGTGCTAGCCCCCTTTCAATAGCTTGTTTCTTTTTTAGTATTGTAGCAAGACTCCTTACCATTGTGAAAAAAAAATAGCAACATTTCTCTGACTGTAAAGTAATCTTTTTTTCTCAATGTTTGGAAAAACTAGTATGGAAAATAAAGAAGAAATCCCACAAGATCCCAAACTCTAAGGGCACCTGGGTGGCTCAGTTAGTTAAGCATCTGCTTTTTGGCTCAGGTCATGGTCCCAGGGTCCTGGGATTAAGCCCAGTGTTGGGCTCTGATCCCATTTCTCCCTCTCCATCTACTGCTCCTCCTTGTGCATGCTCTCTCTCTGTCAAACAAATAAAATCTTTTTAAAAATCCCAAACTCTGAACTTCCTTTAAAGTAGGGTTTCTTTATATTTAATCAACAAATTGGGTGATCATAAGTTGTTTTATTACAGCATGTATTTTGACCCTACCACTTATCTTTCTCCATTAGTTGTGTGCGGGTGAACATGTTTATCTTTCCTGGTAGCTTTAAACTTCTCAAGGAAAGGGGTAATATCTCATTGATTTTGTATCCCCTGAAGCACCCAGTACATAGTAGGTACTCAATGTAGTTATGTTTAATTAAATGGTACATGGTCCTTGTCTTTGAGAGACTATTAAGTGAAAATTTAAAAAAAAACTGATTAATTTAACCACAGGATATATTAAGAGCCAATCAATATGATTTCACATGGGGACGTAATATATATTTAAGGACGTTTTCTAGACTAAAGTATCTTCATTGGTTGTCAGTATGCCATTCCACTCATCTATATGGCATTTTTAGCTATTTTACTTATCATGCCTTGTTTCAATTTCTATATGTCTATTACAGTTCACAGAATTAATGGCTTGACTAAATAATAATAAGTCATTGTGGACATTGCTGCTATAAACATTTGGGTGCAGGTGCCCCTTTGGATCACTACGTTTGTATCTTTAGGGTAAATACCCAGTAGTGCAATTGCTGGGTCATAGGGCAGTTCTATTTTCAACATTTTGAGGAACCTCCATGCTGTTTTCCAGAGTGGTTGCACCAGCTTGCATTCCCACCAACAGTGTAGGAGGGTTCCCCTTTCTCCGCATCCTCGCCAGCATCTGTCATTTCCTGACTTGTTGATTTTAGCCATTCTGACTGGTGTGAGGTGATATCTCATTGTAGTTTTGATTTGTATTTCCCTGATGCCGAGTGATATGGAGACAAACCATAAATGACTCTTAATCTCACGAAACAAACTGTGGGTTGCTGGGGAGAGAGGGGTTGGGAGAAGGGGGGTAGGGTTATGGACATTGGGGATGGTATGTGCTTTTGGGTAAATTGGAAGGGGTGGTGAACCATGAGAGACTATGGACTCTGAAAAACAATCTGAGGGGTTTGAAGTGGCGTAGGGGTGGGAGGTTGGGGTACCAGGTGGTGGGTATTATAGAGGGCACGGCTTGCATGGAGCACTGGGTGTGGTGAAAAAATAATGAATACTGTTTTTCTGAAAATAAATAAATTGGAAAAAAATAATAAGTCATTGTACTGTGTAAATTTACTTATTGTTATTTAACTGACTGCTGTGCCTTTTTCAAATTTGATTTCTCACATCACTCAAAATTCATAAATTAGGATCTGTGAAGTGAAGTTTTTATTTATGATTGCTTAATAAATTGTACTCCCAGAAATTTTCTCATATTTGAGACTTTTGTTATGGGTTCTTAAGAACTATGAGGGCGATTTAAACATTAGTTTGGTCTATGTACTACATATTAGATGCTGATGGCGCTTTTTAAGTAGCTACTTACTATTTCTTCTTTCCTTAAAACTAGCAGTGCTCTGCATTTTTTATTAATGTATTCACAGTCATTTCATGTTTCTCTGCTCTCCAAAACTGGATATTAGCCAAGCTCAAACAGCCTTGCTTGTCTTTGGGAAAACGTAAAGCAAGCCTATGCATTTCTTAATACTGAACAGTCCTTCCTGAGAGACTCTTGGAATTGCACCATGTAGAGTTAAGAGTGTCTGACCTGAATAGATATAAATGTCAAGTCTATTTCACATTCACCTCAAGTCAAGAGTAATAAAAGGTGATCTCATTTATAGATTTTTTAAAAATGAAATTGCTACTGTGTATGGCTATCATTATGTACATGTATTGTGTACCCTTGGTCTGACAGTTGTAGAATCCCAATTTCAATGTCTGAGGAGAGTCCTTAAACTTTAAATTTTCTATTTCTCTGCATCTTCGAGGTTCCTAATGATAAATCACCACTTAATTAATGCTGGCCTTCTGTGGGTGCTAGAGCCATCAAACCAAATATTTTGGTACAAAATTATTTTTCAAATGTATATAACTATAATAAAAACAGAAAGTTTTCAAAGGTAAACATTTGTGGTGATAGATCTTATTGTGCTATGAACATATAAATATTATATATACATACACATACACATACAGACAGACATGTATGTAACAGACAGACATGTAATATTAACATGATTGAAAGGTCTAAATTTGCTCAGTTTAGTTTTATTTTTAAAAGTTGGTTAGTGATGGGCACCAGTTGGTTAAGCATCTGCCTTGGGCGCAGGTCATGATCTCAGGGTCCTGAGATCCAGCCCCAAGTTGGGTTCTCAGCTCAGTGGGGAGCCTACTTCTCCCTCTCCCTCTGCCTGCTGCTCCCCCTGCCTGTGCTTTCTCTCTGTGTCAAATAAATAAATAAAACCTTAAAAAATAAAAATAAAAAAGTAAAAATTGGTTAGTAAAATCATGTTAAAATATTTTCTAGTCTTTAGTCTTATAAAACATAAATTCTTTATCTAGTCTTATAAAGACTTTATAAGATAGTCTTTATGGTCTTTAAAGTACAAATTCTTAATTTTTCATTTTAGACTATTTTAGAGTTATGCTGTGCACAACTAAAAGTTGTAACAGTTTTGAAAAATCTGATATTACTTTAATCAATTGGAAAATTCTCAGGAAAATACTATTTATCTACTGCCTTCATAGGTACATTAAAAATGGGTAGATAAAATTACACTTCCAAAAACTCATGGTTTGCTTTTTGTTTGTTTGTTTGGAGAAAAAGAGGTTGTAGAAAAACAAACATGCCTTGATTTCTATGTTGCCTTTTTTTTTCTGGTTCTGTTTTTAATTTGAGTTTGATTCTTTGTTTTTGGAATTTCTCAACTTCACCACTCGTTTCCGTTATGTCCAATCTCAAAACTTTACAGGCTCTGAAATGATCTCTCCCACGGGTAGGAAAAATAAGAAGACCAATGATATCAATATAATCAGTTAACTTGCCACTGAGCCAACTTGTTGGTGGTCCAACTTTGATCTAAAGTTCTGTTCCAGTAATTTGGCTTTTGTTTTCTTTCTGGTGGCTGAAACACTACCTTCTTGTTAAGTTCCATAAATTGGATATCTGTTTTGTTCCTCCATGACAAAATTCTAGCCTTGATATCAATGTTTTCCTTTGAGTTCTATTTTGTTTCTTAGTCCTTCCAATTTTATATAAAATTTTACCCCCATAGATTAGTCTTAATACTTGGGTGGCTACTACCTGTTGTTGAATTTCCAGGGTAAGTCCCACCATACCTGGATCCAGGCATGAGCTGAAAAATATTTAACATTTGACTCTTTGGAAAAGTAAAAGTCCCTGAATTGTTTTTCTTCTAAATTCCCTTGGATATTTCAAATAAAGTCATCTAGACTTTCTTAATTTGCTGTAGTTCATTACCTTCTCTGTTGTAGTGACTTGGTCTAGAGGCTAGTCACTGATTCTCAGTCATTCTGGGTAAGGATCATCTCTCCAGAAACTGACACTAAGTCTGGGTATGAACTTGCATTTCCATTGTATTTAGTAATAGATGATAACTATGTATACATTTAATAGAATCTAATAACAAAAATATAAAATATTACCAATTAAAATAACATTTAAATAAACAGTTTGCATTAATCTTCTTAACCTAATTTAAAGAATGTTTAAGGGGGTGCCTGGGTGGCTCAGTGGGTTAAAGCCTCTGCTTTCAGCTCAGGTCATGATCTCAGGGTCCTGGGATCGAGCCCCATATCGGGATCTCTGCTCAGCAGGGAGCCTGCTTCCTCCTCTCTCTCTCTGCCTGCCTCTCTGACTACTTATGATCTCTGTCTGTCAAATAAATAAATAAAATCTTTAAAAAAATAGCATAATTTATTAGCAATTTATTAATGATTAAGCCTTTAGGATTTTGTCCCATAGAAAAGATAAAAACCTATTTTAAAAACAATTTTGGTTACTACTTCAAATGTATTTTTTTCACAATTTCTTTATATATCAACTGAAATACTACAATGTCTTTTTGTTGTTGTTGTTGTTGTTGTGTTATATTAGTCACCATACAGTACAGCATTAGTTTTTGGTGTAGTGTTCCATGATTCATTGTTTGGGTATAACACTCAGTGCTCCTTGAAATGCTACAATGTCTTAAAATTTCTTTCTATAGAATGGGGATAATAATATTAAGATTTTAATATCACATAATACATGCAATGTGCATAAAACCTGGTACATAGTAAGTACTCAATAAATGTTTACTAATACAGTACTTATTACAAATAGAAATATAGGAATCAGAATGGTGATTACTATTTTATTTTATTATGCATATATTATCATTATTAAACTATTAATCACAAGACTAGATATACTATATCTACTATGTATATATTCTCTTTCCAAAATTTTATTTGAATTCCAGTTAGTTAACAAATAGTGTAATAATAGTTTCAGGTATAGAATTTAGTGATTCAACACTTAATATACAACACCTAGTGTTCAAGACAAGTGCCTTCCTTAATCTTCCTCACCTATTTAACCCACTCCCCCTCACCTCCCCTCAGATGACTATCAGTTTGTTTTCTATAGCTAACAGACTTCTGGCTTTTCTCTCTTTTTTCCCCCTATGATCATTTGTTTTGTTTCTTTAATTCCTCATATGAGTGAAGTCATAAGGTATTTGTCTTTCTCTGACTTATTTTGATTAGCATGATACTCTTTAGCTCTATCCATATCCTTGCAAGTGGGAAGATTTAATTCTTTTTTATGGATGAGTAATATTCCATTATATATATTTCCACATCTTCTTCATCTTTTCATCAGTCCATGAACATTGGGGCTCTTTCATAACTTAGCTTTTGTTGATAATGCTGTGTATATCTTCAAATTAGTATACTGTATCATTGAGAAGGTACCTAGTAGTGCAGTTGCTGCATCATAGGATACTTCTATTTTTTAGCTTTTTGAGGAGTCTCAATACTGTTTTCCAGAGTGGCTGCACTAGTTTCATTCCCACCAACAGTGCAAGAGGTTTCCCCTTTCTCCACATTCTTGCCAACACTTGCTATTTCCTGTGTTGTTAATTTTAACCATTCTGACTGGTGTGTGGTAATATCTCATTGTAGTTTTGATTTGTATTTCCTGGATGATAAAGTGATGTTGACCATCTTTCCATGTGTCTGCTGGCCATCTGTATGTATTTGGAAAAATGTCTATTCTTGTCCTCTACCCATTCTTTAACTGGATTATTTATTTTGTGGATGTTAAGTTTTATATATTCTTTGTATATTTTGGATACTAACCCTTCATTAGATGTGTCATTTGTAAATATCTTCTCCCATCCTGCAAGTTGCCTTTTAGTTTTGCTGCTTATTGTTTTCTTTACTGTGCAAAAGCTATTTGTTTTGATCAATCTCAATAGTTTATTGTTGCTTTTGTTTCCCTTGCTTCCAGAGACACATCTATCTAGTAAGAAATTGCTATGATTCATGTCAAACAGGTTGCTGCTCATTTTCTCCTCTAGGATTGTGATGGTTTCTTTTCCTCACATTTAGGTCTCTAATCCATTTTGAATTTATTTTTTAAAAGATTTTATTATTTATTTATTTTATTTGACAGAGAGAGATCATAAGTAGGCAGGTGGAGAGAGAGGGGGAAGCAGGCTCCCCACAGAGCAGAGAGAGCTCAATGAAGGGCTTGATCCCACGACTCTGAGATCATGACCTGAGCCGAAGGCAGAGGTTTAACCCACTGGGATTGAATTTATTTTTGTGTATGGTGTAAGAAAGTGGTCCAGCTTTATTCTTTTACATGTTGTTCTCCAGTTTTTTCAACAGAATTTGCTGATGAGATTGTCTTTCTCATTGGATATTGGTTCTTACTTTATTGAAGATTAACCATAGAGTTGGAGGTTTATTTTGGAATTTTCTTTGATGTTCCATTCATCTGTGTGTCAATCTTTGTGCCAGTACCCTACTGTATTGATCATTTACAACATTGTAATATAACTTGAAATCCAGAACTGTGATGCTTCCAGCTTTGTTTCTCTTTTTACAAGATTCCTTTGACTATTTGGGGTCTTTTTTTGTTCCATACAAATTTTAGGATTGTGTCTTCTAGCTATGCAAAAATTCTGTTGGTATTTTGATAGAGCTTGCAATAAATGTGTAGATTCTTTTGAGTAATATAGACATTTTAACAGTATTTTTCCTTCCAACCCATGATCATGGAATGTCTTTCCATTTTTTTGTGTCATATTCAATTTCTTCAATCAGTATTTTATAGTTTTCAAAGTACTGGTCTCTTAATTCTTTGACTAGTTTTATTCCTATGTATCTTATGGTATTTGGTGCAATTGTAAGTTGTAAATTCCATGATTTCTTTTTCCGCTGCTTCATTAATAGTGTATAAAAATGCAAAAGATTTCTTTTTTTAAAATTTTTTAATTAATTAATTAATTAATTAATTTTTTCAGCGTGACAGTATTCATTATTTTTGCATCACACCCAGTGCTCCCTGCAATCTGTGCCCTCTCCAATACCCTGGATCCCCCAATTTCTCACCCCCCGCCCCTTCAAAACCCTCAGATTGTTTTTCAGAGTCCATAGTCTCTCAGGTTCACCTCCCCTTCCAATTTCCATCAACTCCCTTCTCCTCTTCATCTCCCCTTGTCCTCCATGCTATTTGTTATGCTCCACAAATAAGTGAAACTATATGATAATTGACTTTCTCTGCTTGACTTATTTCACTCAGCATAATCTCATTGATTTTGTATCATATGAATTTACTGAATCTGTTTACCAGTTCTAGCAATTTTTCGATGGAGTCCTTTGAATGTTTGTATAGTGTATCATGTCATCTGAAAATAGTGAAAGTTTGACTTCTTTCTTGATAATTTGGGACATTTTATTTCTTTTTGTTGTCTAATTGCTGTGGCTAGGACTTCCAGTACTATGTTAAAAACAGTTATTACTGTTAAATAACAGTAGGAAGAGTGGACATCCCTGTCTTGTTCCTGACCATCTAGGAAAAATGCTTAGCTTTATCCCATTGAGGATGATATTAGCTGTAGGGTTTTTGTGTATTGCCTTTACTATGTTGAGGTATCTTCCCTCTATCCCTACTTTGTTGAGGGTTTTTATCACGTGTGGTTATTGTACTCTGTCAAATGCTTTTTCTGCATCTATTGAGAGGATCATATGGTTTTTACCTTTTTTTTATTAATGTTGCATATCACATTGATTGATTTGTGAATATCGAACCACCCTTGCAGCTTGGGAATAAATCCCATTTGATTGGGGTAAGTGATTCTTTTAATGTACTGTTGGAAGCAATTTGCTAGTATTTTATTGAGAATTTGCATTCCATGTTCATCAGGGATATTTGCTTATGGTTTTTTTGTATTTGTTTGTTTGTTTTTAGTGGAGTCTTTGGTTTTGGTATCAGGATAATTTTGGCCTCATAGCATGAATATGGAAGTCTTCCTTCCATTTTTGTTTTTTTCAATAGTTCAACAAGAATAGACAGTAACTCTTCTTTAAATATTTGCTGTAATTCACCTGCAAAGCCATCTGGCCCTGTACTTTTGATTTTTAGAAGATCTTTTTATTACTGAGTCAATTTCTTTGTTGGTTATGGGTCTGTTCAAGTTTTCTATTTCTTCTTGTTTCCATTTAGATAGTTTATATATTTCTAGAAATTTATCCACTTCTTCCAGGTTGTCCAAAATGTAGGCATACAATTTTTCATAATATTTTCTTGTAATTGTTTGTATTTCTGTGGTATTTGTTGTTATTTATCCTCTCTCATTTCTGATTTTATTTATTTGGATCCTTTCTTTTCATTTTGATAAGTCTGGTTAAAGGCTTATCAATTTTATTTTTTTTTCAAAGATTCAGTTCCTGGTTTCATTGATTTGTACTATTATGTTTTTAGTTTCTGTATCACTTATTTCTCCTGTAATCTTTTTTATTTCCTTTCTTCTGCTGGCTCTAGGCTTCATTTGTTATTCTTTTTCTGGCTCCTATAGGTATAAGAATTCTTTTTTTTTTTTAATTTAAGATTTTTCTTGCTTCTTGAGATAGGCCTGTATCACTAGATACTTCCCTCTTATGACCACCTTTGCTGCATCCCAAAGTTTCTGAAAAGTCGTGCTTTCACTTTTATTTGTTTTTATGTATTTTTTAATTTCTTGTGTGAATTCCTGGTTGACCCATTTATTCTTTTTTTTAAAAATATTGTATTTGTTTATTTGACAGAGATAGAGTGAGAGAGCGAGAGAGAGCATGCACAACAGGGAGCAGCAGAGGGAAACGGAGAAGCAGGCTCTCTGCTCAGCAGGGATCCTGATGTAGGGCTCAAGCCCAGGGCCCTCAATCATGATCTGAGCTAATGGCAGATGCTTAACTGACTGAGCCACCCAGGCATTCCCCCCACCTCATTCATTCTTTAGTAACATATTGTTTAACCACCAAAGTTTTTCTTGTGGTTGACTCAAGTTTCATAATATTGTGATCAGAAAATATACATGGTATAATGTCAATCTTTTTGTACTTGTTGAGGCTTGACTTGTGACCTACTCTTTGATGTCTTATGGAGAATGTCTCCTGTGCATTTGAAAAGAATATGTATTCTTTTTTTTCCAATTTATTTATTTTCAGAAAAACAGTATTCATTATTTTTTCACCACACCCAGTGCTCCATGCAAGCCGTGCCCTCTATAATACCCACCACCTGGTACCCCAACCTCCCACCCCCCTGCCACTTCAAACCCCTCAGATTGTTTTTCAGAGTCCATTGTCTCTCATGGTTCACCTCCCCTTCCAATTTACCCAAAAGCACATACCCTCCCCAATGTCCATAATGTATTCTTATTCTTTAGGATAAAATGTTCTGAATATATCCATTAAATCCACATTAAGTCCACTATGTCATTCATAACCCTCACTTTCTTGTTGATTTTTTGCTTAGATAATCTGTCCATTGTGGATAATGGGACATTACAGTCTCCTACTATTATTTTATTGTTATCAATGACTTTGTTTATGTTTGTTATTAGTCATATTCTATATTTGGGTGCTCCCAAGTTGGGAACACAAATATTTATAATTGTTAGATCTTCTTTTTGCACAGAATTCTTTATTATGACCTTTTATCTCTTGCCACAGACTTTGGTTTAAAATCTAGTTTGTCTGATATAAGTACTACTACATGGCTTTCTTTTGATGTCCATTTGCATAGTAAATGTTTCTCCATCCCCTCACTTTCAATCTTGAGGTGTGTTGTGGACTAAAATGAGTCTCTTGCAAGCAGCATATAGATATGCCTTGTTTTTTTTTTTTTTTATCCTTGATGATACCCTATGTCTTTTGATTGAAGTGTTCAGCCCATTTACATTCAGACTAATTACTGATAACATATTTATTGCCATTTAAGACTTGTTTTGTCCTTGTTTCTGGAGATCTTCTCTGTTCCTTTCTTCTCGTTGTCACTTTTCCTCTCTCCTTTACACTTAAAGAGTTCTTTTTAACATTTCTTGCAGCACTAATTTAGTGGTCATGAATTCCTTTAGGTTTTGTTTGTCTGGGAAACTATCTATCCATCTAGTCTGAAAGACAGCCTTGCCAGATAGAATTTTCCTGGCTGCAAATTTTCCCATTCAACACATTGAATATATTATACCCTCCTTTTTGGATTGTAAAGTTTTTGTTGAGAGATCTGAAGCTAGCCTTATTGGTCTTCTGCTATAAATTCAGATTTCTTTAGTCTTGCTGCTTTTAGGATTTTTTTTTTATCATTACATTTTGCCAATTTAATTACAATATGTCCTGGTATTGGGCTTCTTTTGTTGAATTTGATAGGAGTTCTCTGTGACTCCTGGATCTGGATGTTTGTTTCCCTCCTCAGATTTGGGAATTTCTCAGCTTTTATTTCTTCAAATACATTTTCTGCCCCCTTTTTTCTCTCTTCTTCTTCTGGGACTCCTATAATATGAATGTTACTGTGTTTAATGGAGTCTCTTAGTTCCCTCAGTCTATCCTCATGTTTCATGATGCTTTCTTTTGTTCAGTTTCATTATTTTAGCTTCTGTATCACTTATTCATTCTTCTGCTTCTTCCATCCTTGCATTCTTTGCATCCAGTCTGTTTTGAATCTAAGTTATTATATTTTTCATTTATGACCTTTTTTAAACTCTTATCTCTGTAGTAAGGGTCTCCCTGAAATAGTCCATTCTTTTCTCAAGTCCAGTGATTATCCTTATTATTGTTTTAAATTCTCCATTGGGCCTATTACTTATATCTGTTTTACTGAGATCTCTGGCTATGACCATATCTTGTTTTATTTGGGATGAATTCCTCCATTTTGACATTTTGTCTAAGTTTCTATCTTCCTCTGTGTTAAAAGAACCTGTTATATTTCTTTCTTCTGAGAATAATGCCTTTATGGAAAATAGGTCATATAGTGTCCAGGGCCTGGCACTTCAGGGAGTGTCTCTCATGTGTGCTGCATATACTCTGCTGCTATGTTTTGGCTACTGTATCCTATAGGCCAGTCATCTGCAGAGTTTCTCCTTGCCCGCAGTGAGGAGCGTTTGGGCCTTGGCCAGAGTGTGGTGAGTTTTAACTAAGGATGCTCTGATCTGCTTATGAAATGAGACCTGGTGCTATTTCTACTAGAACTGAAGCCTTGAAGAAATCTCTGTTTGGGAGATATGGTATGGGCAGGGGTTTCTGCTGTTCTTCTGAGAAAAGGTCCCACGAAGCAGGGTCTGAGGCACACTTGACTGAAAAGGGAAGTACTGGCAGAGCTCAGGGGTGTGGGACTTGGTGTAAGCCAAGATCTCTTCTGGGCTGTTCAGAAATGAAGGTGGCTTTGTTTTTATGCTGAGGTGTAGAAGAAGGAAATGGTGCCAATCAGTCCCTGGAGAGGGGTGTCTGTGCTTGCTGCTCTCATAGAAGCACTCTCAGAAGTGTGAACAATCTTCCTGTTGTGCATTCCAGGTATTTTTCAGATTACTGTTTTAACCCTGTCTGCCTCTGGGTTGTTTGCTTACCTTTTCTCCAAGAGTAGTGCAGTACCCTCTGGTCTCTATCCCATCCAAGCCTGGCCACTTTTAAAACTCCATGATTTAGGCATGTGGTCTGGGCCAGGATCTGTGCTGGTCTTCTGGGGAAGGGTCTTACTATGTTGGGACTGACGCAGGTTTGACTGAGAAGGGTAGTTGCACCAGGGAGCAGTGGTATGGAATTTGGAGCAAACAGGCTATGAAGCCGGAGTTGGGGGTGAGCTGCCTTTGGCAGGTGGCTCTGGGTCTATGCTGAGATGGGAGGGAAATGGTACTTGCTGACTTTTTAGTCCCTGGAGAGACATTTCTGTGAACACCACCTGTCACCCATGTGCACCAAGAATCTGTGGAGTTTGTTCTGTCTGTCCTCAGACTGATTTCTTGGGTATTCAGAATTATTTGATTGTTATCTAGATGGGATATCTAGATGGGATATCTTTTTTTTTTTTTTTTTTTGGGATATCTTGTTCAAGGATGAAACAAGCCTATGGTCCTTGTACTATGCCACCATCTTAGCTTTCTCTTCTGATTAGATATACATTTTGACTTGGATTTAACTACTATAATGAGTTGTTAATAATTAACTTACTTGGTTATAATCAATAATAATTAGTAAGTAAACTATCCAGAAATTAATCTAGAACAAATGGGGATTTATAAAAATAGTTGTCTTCTAAGAAAAAAGAAGGTTGGGGTTGAAGATCTCACATTGCTTTTCTTTCTTTTCCTATTTTTTCATAGAATACTTTTCATCTTTTGGAGGATTGTCACTTATTTTATGCTTCTTAACATGATAATAAATATTTCAGGATAAATCTTAAGGCTGAGTTAAGTATTACATTTTTAACAGTCCCTTTCAAGTTGTTAGTTTTATTATTCATATCCCCCTTGGCTTATAAGTGGAAACTTTAAACATTTTTTTTCAGGTTATGTGGTTACCCAAATGAAGTGCCAGATGTTCATGGCAGTCAGTATTGTGAGATTGACCAATTGTACTTTAGTTGTAATAATTGGAAATTAAAGGGGACTATTAGGAATGACATTTTGGTATTGATCTACACACCAAACTTATTTCATGAAAAAGATCAATGCAAAGAAAAACAACAATAACACAAATCCTTAGGTTTATCAGTGATAAAAATCATGCACATTTCACATGTAAATTGCTTTTATTTTCCTGAACCTTAAAATCTTGGCTTGTGTTATTAGGCACATTTAAGAATTATTACCTGAACATGTCAGTTACTATATCTCTTAAATTTAGTGAACTCCAAAAAAGTATTTTAAGCTCTTTTAAGTTTCTTTCTTGTGCAAATTTTTATTTATGTATTCATTTTGGCTCCTTTTTCTTTCTTTCTTTCTTTTTAAATTATGCCATATTAGTCACCATACAGTACACCATCAGTTTTTGATGTAGTTAAGCTCTTTAAAGTTTTGGTTGGATCAAATTATTCCCTATTTATTTTATCAATAATATTCATGTAGAAGTTGAAATTATAGCTTTTGCCATATTCTTGAGAGAGAGAGAAAGTATTGATAAAAGGAGAAAAAAAAAGTATGGTTATTAATTAAATCAGCATTGTCTTTCTTAAATGAGGTAGAAAATTTTTGAGCAAAAATAAAGTTATAATTGAATTTACCTTAAAATTCTGTTTACAATGCATATGGTTTCAAGCAGAGGTAATAAAATATACAGATTCCTTAGAATGTGACAATGTAAACATGTATGAGTGTGTTCGTATGTGTAAACATAAATATAAATTACCTTTGGCACTATTAGAAATGGAAAAGGTCTCTCTCACAAGTAATTAATATTTCTTAAGTTATATTGTCCTATAATGGTTCATAGATAAGTTTCAAGTTTGAAAACTAGTATGATGTTTTGCTTTTTATGAAGCTATTTTATCTTGGTATTTTAATTTTATTTTAATGACTCAAACATTGCTTTAATGCACATTTATTGAGCAAATGCTATGTTGATAGATACTGTCTTATCACTAGAGTTTGAGGTAAATTAAACAAGCAAGGGTTCTTGCTTTACAAAGTTTAAAATCTAGAAAGGATACATTGGTACTAGATCATACAATTTTAGTACAACTTCAATTCTCCAAGTGATCAATTTTCTCAATATCCCACCTATATTCAGTTATGGCATACATAATTTGATCTTGACTGACTCACAACAAAAATGTTTTGTTTAATTATTCAAAATGTCAACATTTTCTATTCTGGGTTGATTAAATTCTTTTGAGTGGGGCATTTAGTCATTAGAAAGAACTATTAACAATATAAATTTTTAAAAGACCAAAAAGACAAGGAATCTGACATCATTAAACTTATAGTACAATTTGCAGATTTCCTGTGGTAACAGTTAAACCAGTCTCAGAACAAAGACAAGCTAAAAAAAATAATTAAATAAAATAAATATGGCTTTGTTTGAGGTGCTGGATAGTTCTTGAGAGTTCAATCTACTTCTGTTCAAGAATACATGATGTGTCTACATATTTCAAATTGTATTTGTGGACATTTACAAGATTCTTTACAGACTAAAGATGTGTTCTTTTCTCCTCAAACCCTTGCTTCATATGTCTAAATAGCTTTTGACAATTAAGTGAAGGTGGTTTCCTAAGAGAAGTCATATAAACACTAAGCATAAACTTTACTTTCATCATGCGCTGTCCCCCTCTTTCCCGTAAATCTTTGTATCATACTTAAAAGGTCTATGCCTTAAAAATCTTATTCTTCAACAGCATTTATTGGATGCACCCTTTGTACAAAATTCCCTAATAAATGCTTTGAAAGAAGAGCTAAAAATAGACTTGAAATACTATTACAGTACTAGTTTCCTAATTCCAATTAAATTTAGTAACATAATAGAAATAGATATGCCATCATAGTAATATCTTCTTATTTCATGGTCTATTAATATCCATTAATATACTGGAAGTCACATCAAACTCAAACCAATGATTCTGTTATTAAAATAATTGGCCTGTACCTTACAGGTTCTCTCCAAACATTTTATTTTCTTGTTTTGTAACTGGATATTGCCATAGAAGATGTGGTCACTTCTCTGGAAGTTCTTGAAATCTCCCTGTCAGAGAGCTACTTTATTTGAGTATGATGAGCATGAATTTTGGAGATACTAGAACCTTTGGCTAATTAATATATGTTTTTCTAAATGACAAGCTGAAATTACAGTGTTTTATTTTTTCACTTCTAGGAGAATATGATAGGGATGTTGACATGTAGAAGACAAGATTATCTGTTACAGTGACCCAAATAACCAAGTGAGGTAAGAAAGAGTATAAGTCACTCTGACTAGCAGAATTGATTGAACTAAAATTACAGAACGAGGAACAACCCAAACTAAAACTGCCAGAAGTCTCTAGATAGCATATCATTTATTTTATACACAGGGGGCCAAATACATTCATTCAGCAGAAAGGTAAGCATATGGGGGCAGTATTTTAACTTCTGTTTTGCTTTGTTTTGTTTCATAAAGTTTGAGAGCAGATTGATCTAATTCTTATTATTTTGTGGTATTGAATTTTATTTAGCCAAAAAACCCAACAGGAATGTAGTACTAATACATCCTTATATAGCTTGTATGAAACTTAAAAACATTAAATGATATCAAAGAAGCATGTCGCAAAGACCATATACTGCATGATCCAATTTATATAGAATGTCCAGAAGGAGAAAAATTTTCTGAGACAGAAAGTAAATGAATGATGCCTTAGGTCTAGCAGTGATGCAGTGGAATATTTAAAGTAACTACTAAAAGGTTCAATGTTTCGTTTTCTGATACAATGAAAATGTTTTATAGTTGATATTGTGATGGTTGCTCAACTTTGTGAATATACTGAAAACAGGTGAATTATACAGTTTATTTTTTTAATCTAATTCTTATTGATGACCAAGGCAGTAAGCCTTTTGCACATAATACAAATTTTTGTGGATTTTTTCACCATAGATTTTTAGAGAGTTTTAATTTCATATTTCACCATAAACTCCCCATAATGATTTACTATGGGAAAATGGTCTCTAACAATTCATCATGAGTTATCCTGGGATACTTACTTAGTCCTCAGGCAATGGATAGTTCATGTGGAGGAAATAGCATGCTTATTTGTAGTCATAATGGAAGGAAATTGCTTGAGAGGATTCTGACAGCACAGAAAATAGGCCAATTAGTTATCCAACTCTCATCCTCCTGTGATTCATAATTGTCTCCATTTAATTTCACTGTCACTTATGAAGTGAGGTTAAGAATAGATTAGCTTCTTTTAGCCACATCTTACAATTAGCTTACTCCTTTGATTTTTATTTTAAACAATATGACTGGGTTTAAACATCAGTATTCTTTAAACTGTATTTAACAGTTATTCATCATAAAGCACATGCTAATATTTAAACAACCTCACTCAGCTCCATAACCTAAAAATCAATCATGCTCAAAATAGGTTTTTTTTTCACCAAATGATCATCAACTGCTACTTTTCAATAATTAAAATCAAAACCAAGAAAATGTTATATGCTCGGCTAAGTAAATAGCTTTAAATGTTTGAAAATCAATTCTATAATGATGGGTTCATTATAGGACAAAAAGGGCAAAATAAAATTATAATATAGAAAAAACACAACTTCCTATATTATGAAATCAAGGAAACCAGTATTATTCTGCATGCATCTGTTATTTCTCAAATTTGTATATAGATTGGTCAATAAGCTTTATATAGCTGAGTATAAAGTGGTTATATATCTATATATATGGTGTTTTTCTCCAATAAAGATGCCTTAAGGACAAGAATAGGCTTTCCTTAATACAATATTCCAATCAAATCACCTATTTCGTTTCTGAGCTCACAGCAGGGACTAAGTATATTTTGTGCATATAAGGAATCATGTACAATGTACTTGATATACCTGTTCTAAGAAGTTGTTCTATTACATCCAGTAGCCAAAATATTACTTTTTTTATAGTTTGTGAGATTTACTTGCTGACTTGTTTTTTTCAAGTTTTTATTTAAATTTAATTTAATTAACATATACTGTATTATTAGTTTCAGAGGTAGAATTTAGTGATTCCTCAGTTGCATACAACACCCAGTGCTCATTACTTCAAGTGCCCTCTTTAATGCCCATCACCCAAGTACTCCAATACCCCACCCACCTCCCCTTCAGTAAACTTTAGTTTGTTTCCTATAGTTAAGAGTGTCTTATGATTTCTCTCCCTATGTCTTTTTGTCTTATTTTATTTTTCCTTCCTTTCCCTTATGTTCTTCTGTTTTGTTTCTTAAATTCCACATATGACTGAAATTAACTGATATTTGTCTTTCTAGGACTGACTTATTTTGCTTAGCATAATAACCTCTACTTCCATCCACATTGTTGCAAATGACAAGATTACTTTTTTTTTTTTTGGATGGCTAATATTTCATTGTGTATACACACCACATCTTTGTTATCCATTCATCAGTCAATGGACATTTGGGCTCTTTCCATATTTTGTCTATTGTGGACATTACTGGTTTTAACACCGAGGTGCATGTGCCCCTTAAAATCACTATTTTTGTATCCTTTGGGTAAATACCTAGTAGTGTAATTGCAGGCTCATAGGGTAGTTCTATTTTTAAATTTTTCAAGAAACTCCATACTCTTTTCCAGAGTGATTGTACCAGTTTAGATTCCCAACAATAATGTAAGATGGTGCTCCTCTTTCTGCATCCTTACCAACACCTGTTGTTTCCTGAGTTGCTCATTGTAGCCGTTCTAAATGGAGTGAGGTGGTGTCTTATTACAGTGTTGATTTGCATTTCCCTAATGCCCAGGGATGCTGAGCATTTTTTTTTTCAGTATGTCTGTTGGTCATTGGTATGTTTTCCTTAGAGAAATGTCTGATGAAGTCCTGATAGTTCATTTTTGCTTTTGTTTTCACTGTTTTTTGGAGCCATGTCTAGAAAGAATTTGTTGTGGCCTAGGTCAAAGAGGTTCATACCTTTGTTTTCCTCTAGGATTTTGATGGATTCTTGTCTCATATTTAGATCTTTCATCCGTTTTGAGTTCATTTCTGTGTATGGTGTAAGAAAATGATCCAGTTTCATTCTCCTGCATGTGACTGCCCAAGTGTCCAAACACCATTTGTTGAAGAGACTGTGTTTTTCCATTAGATATTCTTTCCTGCTTTATCAAAGATTACTTGACCATAGAATTAAGACTCCATTACT
Source organism: Neogale vison (assembly GCF_020171115.1). Classification (NCBI taxonomy): domain Eukaryota; kingdom Metazoa; phylum Chordata; class Mammalia; order Carnivora; family Mustelidae; genus Neogale; species Neogale vison. The sequence continues at coordinate 22,237,130 of NC_058105.1, forward strand.
GGATTCTCTATTCTGTTCATTGATATATGTGTCTGTTTTGTGCCAGTACCATCTTGTCTTGATGATTATTGCTCTGTAATACATCTTGATGTCCAGAATTGTGATGCCACCAGCTCTGGTTTTCTTGTTCAACATTCCTTTGGTTATTCAGGGTCTTTTATTATTCCATACAAACTTTAGGACTGTTTGTTCCTGCTCTTTGAAAAATGTTTATGGTATTCTGATAGGGATGACAATGAACATGTAGATTGCTTTGTGTAGCATAGACATTTTAACAGTATCTGTTCTTCCAATCCATGAGCATGGGATGTTCTTCCATTTCTTTGTGTCTTCCCCAATTTCTTTCATAAGTGTTCTATAGTTTTCAGAGTACAGATTTTCTGTCTCTTTGGTTAGATTTATTCCTAGGTATCTAATAGTTTTAAAGCAATTGTAAATAGGATCAATTCCCTCATCTTTCTTCTGCCTTGTTGTTAGTTTATAAAAATGCAACAGATTTCTGTGTATTGGTTTTATATCCTGTGACCTTGCTGGATTCCTGTATCAGTTCTAGCAATTTTTTGGTAGAGTCTTTTGGATTTTCTAAAGAGTATCATGTCATATACAAAGAGTGAAAGTTTTATTTCTTCTTTGTCAACTTGGATGTCTTTTATTTCATTTTATTGTCTGATTGGTGAGACTAGGACATCCAGTACTATGTTGAACAACAGTGGAGATAGTGGACATCCTTGTCATGTTCCTGACCTTAGGGGAAAACCTCTTAGTTTTTCCCCATTGAGGATGATATTCCCTGTGGGTTTTTTATACATAACTTTTATGATATTGAGGTGTGTTACTTCTATCCCTTCAATGCAGAGAGTTTTTATGAAGAATGGATGCTGTACTTTGTCAAATGCTTTTTCTGCATCCATTAACATGGTGTATCACATTGATTGATTAATGAACGTTGAACCACCACTGCAGCCCAGGAATAAATTCCACTTGTTTGTAGTGAATAATCCTTTTAATGTACTGTTGGATCCTAAGAGCTAGTATTATGGTGAGAATTTTTGCATCCATGTTCCTCAGGAATATTGGTCTGTAATCTTTATTTTAGTGGTGTCTTTGTGTGGATTTGGGATTAAGGTAATGTTGGCCTCATAGAATGAATTTGGAAATTTTTCTTCCATTTCTATTTTTTGGAAGAGTTTCAGAAGAAGACATATTAGCTCTTCTTTAAATATTTGGTAGAATTCTGTTGGAAAACCATTTATTCTTACACTTTTGTTTATTGGGAGATTTTTGATGACTGACTTAATTTTTTGGCTGGTTATGTGTCTGTTCAAGTTTCCTATTTCTACCTGTTTCAGTTTTGTCTATGTGTTTCTAGAAATTCATGCATTTCCTCCAGACTGCCTAATTTATTGGCATATAATTTATCATAATATTATTTTTTCCTCCATTTTTAATATATATAATGTTTTTCTTTCAGGGGTACATGTCTGTGATTTATCAGTTTAACACAATTCACAGCACTCACCAAAGCATATACCTTCCCCAATGTTCATCCAGCAGCCACCTCATCCTTTCCATGCCCATCCCCTCCAGCAAATTTCAGTTTGTTAACTGACATTAAAATGCTCTTATGGTTTGTCTCCCTCTCTGATTTCATGTTGTTTCATTTTTCCCTCCCTTCCACTATGATCCTCTGTCTTGTTTCTCAAATTCCTCATATCAGTGAGATCATATGATAATTGTCTTTCTCTGATTACTTATTTTGTTTTTTTGTTTGTTTGTTTTGTATTTTTATTGATTTATTTATTTTTTAATTTTTAAATTTAATTTCTTTTCAGTGTAACAGAATACATTGTTTATGCACCACACCCAGTGCTCCATGCAATACTTGCCCTCTATAATACCCACCACCTGGTACCCTGACCTCCCACCCCCCCGCCCCTTCAAAACCCTCAGATTGTTTTTCAGAGTCCATAGTCTCTCATGGTTCACCTCCCCTTCCAATTTCCCCCAACTCCCTTCTCTCTATCTCCCCATGTCCTCCATGCTATTTGTTATGCTCCACAAATAAGTGAAACCATATGATAATTGACTCTCTCTGCTTGACTTATTTCACTCAACATAATCTCTTCCAGTCCTGTCCATGTTGCTACAAATTTGGGTATTCGTCCTTTCTGATGGAGGCATAATACTCCATAGTGTATATGGACCACATCTTCCTTATCCATTCGTCCGTTGAAGGGCATCTTGGTTCTTTCCACAGTTTGGCGACTGTGGCCATTGCTGCTATAAACATTGGGGTACAGATGGCCTTTCTTTTCACTGCATTTGTATCTTTGGGGTAAATACCCAGTAGTGCAATTGCACGGTCATAGGGAGGTTCTATTTTTAATTTCTTGAGGAATCTATACACTGTTCTCCAAAGTGGCTGCATCAACTTGCATTCCCACCAACAGTGGAAGAGGGTTCCTCTTTCTCCACATCCCCTCCAACACATGTTGTTTCCTGTCTTGCTAATTTTGGTTATTCTAACTGGTGTAAGGTGATATCTCAGTGTGGTTTTAAGTTGAATCTCCCTGATGGCTAGTGATGATGAACATTTTTTCATGTGTCTGATAGCCATTTGTATGTCTTCATTGGAGAAGTGTCTGTTCATGTCTTCTGCCCATTTTTTGACATGATTATCTCTTTTGTGTGTGTTGAGTTTGAGAAGTTCTTTATAAATCCTGGATATCAGCTTTTTTCTGTACTGTTATTTGCAAATATCTTCTCTCATTCCGTGGGTTGCCACTTTGCTTTATTGACTTTTTCGTTTGCTGTGCAGAAGCTTTTCATCTTGATGAAGTCCCAAAAGTTCATTTTCACTTTTGTTTCCTTTGCCTTTGGAGAAATATCTTGAAAGTAGTTGCTGTGGCTGATATAGAAGAAGTTACTGCCTATGTTCTTCTCCAGGATTCTGATGGATTCCTGTCTCACCTCACCTTGAGGTCTTTTATCCATTTTCAGTTTATTTTTTGTATGGCATAAGAGAGTGGTCGAGTTTTATTCTTCTACATATAGCTGTCCAATTTTCCCAGCATCATTTATTGAAGACACTGTCTTTCTTCCACTGTATATTTTTTCCTGCTTTGTCAAAGATTATTTGACCATAGAGTTGAGAGTCAATATCTGGGCTCTCTACTCTGCTCCACTGGTCTATGTGTCTGTTTTTATGCCAGTACCATGGTGTCTTAGTGATCACAGATTTGTAGTAAAGTTTGAAATCGGGCAACGTGATGACATGAGCTTTGTTTTTCTTTTTCAGCATTTCCTTAGCAATTCGGGGTCTCTTCTGATTCCATAAAATTTTAGGATTATTTGCACCAGCTCTTTGAAGAATGCTGGTGGAATTTTGATTGGAATGGCATTAAAAATATCAATTGCTCTAGGCAGTATATGTATTTTAACAATGTTTATTCTTCCAATCCAAGAGCATGGGATGGTCTTCCATCTTTTTGTGTCTTCTTTGATTTATTTCATGAGTGTTCTGTATTTCCTCAAGTATAGATCCTTTACCCCTTAATTAGGTTTATTCCTAGGAATCTTATGGTTCTTGGTCCAACAGTAAATGGAATCGATTCTCTAATTTCCCTTTCAATATTTTCATTGTTAGAGTATAAGAAAGCAACTGATTTCTGTATGTTGACTTTGTATCCTGCCACATTAATGAATTGTTGTATGAGTCCAAGTAGTTTGGGGGTAGAGTCTTTTCGGTTTCCATATAAAGTATCATGTCATCTGTGAAGAGAAAAAGTTTGACTTCTTCCTTGCCAATTTGGATACCTTTTATTTCTCTTTGCTGTCTGATTGCTGTTGCTAGGACTTCTAATACTATGTTGAACAAGAGTGGTGAGAGTGGGCATCCTTGGCATGTTCCCAGTCTGAACGCAAGGGCTATGAGCTTTTTCCCATTGAGAATGACATTTGCTGTGCGTTTTTCTTAGATGGATTTTATGAAGTTCAAGAATGTTCCCTCTATCACTTTGAAGCATTTTAATCAGGAATGGAAGCTGGATTTTCTCAAATGCTTTTCTGCATCAATCGAGAGGACCATGTGGTTCTTCTCCCTTCTCTTATTGATTTGTTCTATCACATTGATTGATTTGTGGATGTTGAACCATCCTTGCAACCCAGGGATGAATCCCACCTGGTCATGGTGGATAATCATTTTAATGTGATGTTGGATCCTATTTGCTATGATCTTGTTCTCAACAATATGAATGAATCCATATTCATCAGGAATATTGGTCTGAAATTATCCTTTTTGGTGGGGTCTTTGCCTGGTTTGGGCATCAGGGTAATGCTGGATTCATAAAGAGTCTGGAAGTTTTCCTTCTGCTTCAGTTTTTTGAAACAGCTTCAGGAGAAAAGGTGTTATTTCTTCTTTGAAAATTTAGTAGAATTCCCCAGGGAATCCATCAGGTCCTGGGCTCTTGTTTTTTGAGAGGTTTTGGATCACTGTTTCAATCTCCTTACTAGATATTGTGCTATTCTGGTTACCACTTTCTTCCTGCTTCAATTTTGGAAGTTTATAGTTTCCCAGGAATGCGTCTGTTTTATCTAGGTTCCTTAACTTATTGACATGTAACTGTTGATAATAACTTCTGATGATTGTTTCTATTTCCTTGGTGTTAGTTGTGATCTCTCCCTTTTCATTCATAATTTTATTAATTAGGGACTTCTCTCTTTTCTTTTGGATTAGTGTGGCCAATGGTTTATCAATCTTATTGATTCTTTCAAAAAGCCAGCTTCTAGTTTTGTTGATGCGCTCTACTACATCTCTAGTTTCTATCTCATTGATCTCTGCTCTAATCTTGATTATTTCCCTTCTTGTGTGTGGAGTTGATTTAATTTGTTCTTGATTCTCCAGTTCTTTAAGGTGTATATAGAGCTGGTGTATTCTGGATTTTTCAATTTTTTTGAGGGAGGCTTGGATGGTTATATATTTCCCCCCTGGGACCACCTTTGCTGTATCCCATAGGTTTTGGGACAAAGTGTCTTCATTCTCATTGGTTTCTATGAATTGTTTAAGTTCTTCTTTGATCTCCTGGTTTAATCCAAGCATTCTGAAGCAAGGTGGTCTTTAGCTTCCAGGTGTTTGAGTTCCTTCCAAACTTTTCCTTGGGATTGAGCTCCAGTTTCAAAGCATTGTGATCTGAGAATATGAAGGGAATAATCTCAATCTTTTGGTATTGTTTGAGTCCTGATTTGTGACCCAGTATGTGGTCTATTCTGGAGCAGGTTCCATATGCACTTGAGAAGAATGAGTATTCTGTTGTTTTAGGGTGGAATGTTCTGTATATATCTATGAGGTCCATCTGGTCCAATGTGTCATTCAATGCTCTTGTTTCTTTATTTATTTTCTGCTTGGATGATCTGTCTATTACTGAAAGAGGCATGTTAAGATCTCCTACTATTAATGTATTCATATCAATATGACTCTTTATCTTGATTAACAGTTTTCTTATGTAGTTGGCTGCTCCCATATTGGGGCATAAATATTTACAATTCTTAGATCATCTTGGTGGATCGTCCCTTTAAGAATTATGTAGTGTCTTTCTGTATCTCTGACTACAGTCTTTAGTTTAAAATATACTTTATCTGATACGAGAGTCACTACCCTGTCCTTCTTTTGAGGCTTATTGGCATGAAAGATGCTTATTTTTCCCTTCACTTTCTGTCTGGGTGTATCCTTAGGTTCAAAATGGGTCTCTTGTAGACAACATATGGATGGTTCCTGTCCTTTTACCCAATCTGCAACCCTGTGTCATTTTATGGATGCATTTAGGCCATTCACATTGAGAGTGATTATTGAGAGATATGTTTTTATTGACATCATGTTGCCTTTGAAGTCTTTCTTTCTGTAGATTGTCTCTATATTTCTGTTCAATGATATTTTTAGGATTTTTCCTCTTTTATAGAACCCCCCCTTAATATTTCCTGCAGTGTTGGCTTGGTGGTTACATACTTTTTTAAACCTTGCCCGTCTTAGAAACTCTTTATCTCTCCATCCATTTTGAATGTCAGTCTTGCTGGATAAAGTATTCTTGGCTGCAGTTCTTCTCATTTAGTGCCCTAAATATGTCTTTCCAGCCCTTTCTGGCTTGCTAGGTTTCTGTGGACAGGTCTGTTGTTATTTTGATGGGCTTTCCTCTGTGCATTAGGAATTTCTTTGCCCTAGCTGCTTTCAAGAGGTCCTGTCTACAATTTTGATTCATCATTCTTATTATCAGGTGTACTGAGGTCTTACTAGCTTCTATAATCTTTGGGGGAGACCATTCTGCTCAGTACATGAATGCTGGTTCCATTCGTGAGATTGGGAAAATTTTCATGGAGAATTTGTTCAACTATATCTCCTAGTCTTCTTTCTCCTCCCCCTCAGGGATTCCAATAATTCTGACGTTGGAATGTTTCATGGCATCATTTATTTCCCTAATTCTGTTTTCATGGCTTTTAAGCTGTTTGTTCCAGGCTTCCTCCTGATCCTTTCTCTCTATCTGTTTGTCCTCCAGATCACTAATTCTATCTTCTGTCTCAGTTATGCTAGCTTTTAGAGAATTTAGGTTAGATTGGAACTCCCTGAGAACATTGTGAACATCATCCCTGGTGGCTTTCATTTCTGCCGTAATCAATTCCATTTTGTCATCCATGGGTTTCTCCAACCTAACTATTGCGTGGATAATTCTTAGCCTGAATTCACTTTCTGACATATTGTCTATGCCCACAGCCATTAGCTCTGTTGAAGAAGGCACAGCCTCTGAATTTTGCTTCTGTTGGGCATTCCTCCTCCTATTCATTTTGGTGAGAGATGGCTGAACGGATGTAGCTGAATGTATTGACTGCAGTGCAGGCAAGGTGCACCCTGGAATGGTTCTGATAAATCAAGAGTCGCCACCCAAAATAAAGAAAAAAGAAAGAAAAAGAGAGAGAGAGAGATAGATACAGAAAAAAAAAAAGAAAGATAAAATAAAAGAGAATGCCCAGCTCAAATGGGCCCGAAGGTAAGATTTATGAAGTATACAAACAAAACAGACAAACTAAAAGACTGATGAAAGTAGATGACAAGAGAAAAAAATAAATATATAAAAACAAAACAAAATGAACCCCGTCAAAAAGAACCCCAAGTATAAGATTTATATACTACCAGGACAAAAACAAATACACAGAAACACTGGCAGAAGAAAAAGATGGGAGAGTAGTTATAAATTCTCAGTGTGGGCGAGGAAGGTCATTTTGATTCTTTCTGGATGTATCTTAATAGCTTTGTTAAAGGACTCAACTTTCCCAAGATAAAGGGGGATTATAAACTGTTTTACCTATAGGGTAGCATTGATTGGGGAAAGGGGATTACCTTGAAGTTTAACTCTACATTAATATTAAAAAATTAAAATTAAAAGAAGAATAAACTAAACTAAAATTTTAAAAAATTAAAAAATATAAAAGCAAAAGAAAAACACAGGTGCATGTATCAAAAAGTTCAGGTTCAAAGGATATTATGCAATTTGATGTACTGGACATCTCACTGTGATGGTAAATAGGTTAAACAATTATCTCTTAAAAAAAAAATGACCCAGAATAGTGGGAATGAATTAAAAATAAAAGTTGTATCTATGAAGCATGGTGGTTCTCTTGTCTTTTTTTTTTTTTTTTCCTTTGGTTTGCTTTCTGGGGGAGGGGCCTTGCACGTGATTTTTCAGACAGTGTTCCCTGAGTTAATTCCTCTTGCCCCCATCAAGGAGGTGTGCTCTGAGGAAATCGGTTTTTCAGGCTTTTGTTCTCTGGAGGTTTTTTGTTTGTTTGTTCATTTTGTTTTCTCTCACCTTGGTAGCTTTTGGTGGTTTTTGGAGGTATACAGGAAAGCAGACTACACCCAGACCTCCCTCTCAGAGAGAAGCCTCAGTTTGTTCCCCTCTGGGGGCTCCAGAGCAAATAAATTGCCCCTTGGCTGCTGGCAGAGCATTTTCCCAGTCACGGTCTCTGGGGTCACAAAACTCCTGCTTGTACCCAAAACCATGAATGCTGTGGCTGTCTGGGCTCCAGACCACCAGAGAGGTTTCAAGAAGTGACAGCACACTGAGATTTTCCTACTGGCCGGGCTGGGAGTGCTCCGACTCTCCAGGGTCAGAGAGAGCACCTGCTTGCGCCTGCAGGCACCTCTCTCAGGGTGGGTGTGGGGTGTGACTCAGACTCTGGTAGCTCGGCATGCGGAGATTGCAAAAGCCTGTGGTTCTTCCAGCTGGTGCCTGCACGCACCTCTGGGGGGTGGTAGGGCCCAACTCAGACGCTGGTAGCATGGCACGTGTGTGGAAAATGCCAAACGCTGTGGTTCTGCCCCTCATGGAGCTGCCACCCAGATGCTCTCAAGCGCTCTGGTGGCTCAGGGACTAAGACCTGGCTTCTTCACTGCACTCTTTCTGGCTCAATGCCAGGGTTGGCTGTCCTGGGTCTGGGGACTGAAGCCCCTGTCACTAACGGCCCTGATTTCCACAATTTCCCCCCACGATCCTTTGCTCTTTTTGAGTGCTTTCAACCAAACTCCAAGTTAATACTGGTCCGCAAATGCAGGGCACTCTCGTATTGGGGTATTACTTTCCAGTGGGTCACTTCTGGTGGCTCCCTCCCCCTTTTGTTTATCTTCCAATATCAGTCGGATGTTCCCATTCCACTTTACCTGCCCACTGGTATCTTCTGTCCCCGTAAAGATCCAGAAATGTATAATTCTAATCTCAGGCTGCTTTCATGGGTGTTCAGAGTTCTTTGGTAGGTAATCAGTTCACTTTAGGGTACAGGTTGAAATAGCGCCTCCTCCTAATTCCCCGCCGCTTGTCTCCAACTGTACTTTTATTTATTTTTTTTTTAAATTTCTTTTCAGTGTTTCAGAATACACTGTTTATGCACCTCACCTAATCCTCCATGCAATACATGCCCTCCATAATACCCACCACCAAGTTCACCCAACCTCCCACTCTTCACCCCTCCAAAGCCCTCCATTTATTTCTCAGAGTCCACAGTTTATCATGGCTCATCTCCCCCTCCAATCTCTTCTGACTCACTTCTCCTCTCCATCTCCCCATATCTTCCGTGTTATTCCTTATACTCCTCAAATAAGTGAAACCATACGATAATTGACTCTCTCTGCTTGATTTATTTCACTCATCATAAACTCTTCCAGTCCCATCCACGTTGATTCAAAAGTTGGGTATTCATCCTTTCTGATGGAGGCATAATACTCCATAGTATAAAGGGACCACATCTTCCTTATCCATTCGTCCATTGAAGGGCATCTTGGTTCTTTCCACAGTTTGGCGACTGTGGCCATTGCTGCTATAAACATTAGGGTACAGATGGTCCTTCTTTTCACTACATCTGTATCTTTGGGGTAAATAAATACCCAGTAGTGCAATTGCAGGGACATAGGGAAGCTCTAATTTTAATTTCTTAAGAAATCTCCACACTGTTCTCCAAAGTGGCTGTACCAACTTGCATTCCCACCAACAGTGTAAGAGGATTCCCTTTTCTCCACATCCTCACCAACACACGTTGTTTACTGTCTTGTTAATTTTGGCCATTCTAATCAGTGTAAAGTGGTATCTCAATGTGGTTTTGATTTGAATTTCCCTGATGGCTAGTGATGATGAAGATTTTTTCATCTGTCTGTTAGCCATTTGTATGTCTTCATTGGAGAAGTGTCTGTTCATGTCTTCTGCCCATTTTTTTGACATGAGTATCTGTTTTGTGTGTGTTGAGTTTGACTTATTTCAATAAGCATAATACCCTTTAGTTCCATCCATATTATTGTGAATGGGTTTTTTTAATGGCTGCATAATATATAATATGTATATGCATAATATATAATATGTATATGTAATATATATATGTACATATACATATATATATTATCACATATTATTTATCTATTGATGGACATCTTGGCTCTTTCCATAGTTTGGCTATTGTGTATATTGCTGCTATAAACATTGGGGTGCATGTGCCACTTCAGATCACTACATTTCTATCACTAAGGTAAATCCCCTGTAGTGTGATTGCTGGGTCATAGTGTAGCTCTATTTTCAACTTTTTGAGGAACCTCCATAGTATTTTCCAGAGTGGCTCCACCAGCTTGCATTCCTACCAACAGTGTAGGAGGGTTCTCCTTTCTCTGCATCTTCGCCACACCTGTCATTTCCTGACTTGTTAAATTTAGCCATTCTGACTGGTATGATCACTGATGCTAAGTGATGTTGAGCACTTTTCCACATGTCTGTTGGCCATTTGGATATCTTCTTTGCAAAAAATGTCTGTTCATATCTTCTGTCCATTTCTTGATTTCATTATTTGTTCCTTTGGTGTTGAGTTTGATAAGTTCCTTATAGATTTCAGATATTAGCCCTTTATCTGATATGTTGTTTGCAAATATCTTCTCCCATTCTGTTGGTTGTCTTTTAGTTTTGTTGACTCTTTCCTTTGCTATGCAAAGGTTTTTATCTTGATGAAGTCCCAAATGTTCATTTTTGCCCTTTCTTCCCTTGTCTTTGGTGATGTTTCTAGGAAGAAGTTGCTGTGGCTGAGGTTGAAGAGGTTGCTGCCTGTATTCTCCTCAAGGATTTTGATAGAAATTTAGGTCTTCCATCCATTTTGAGTCTATTTTCATGCATGGTGTAAGGAAATGTTACAGTTTCGTTCTTCTGCATGTGGCTGTCTAATTTTCTCAACGCCATTTGTTGAAGAGACCATCTTTTTTCCACTGGACAGTTTTTCCTGCTTTGTTGAAGATTAGTTGACCATAGAGGTTAAGGTCCATTACTGGGCTCTCTATTCTGTTCCATTTATCTATGTGTCTGTTTTTGTGTGAGTACCATACTGTCTTGATGATTACAGCTGTGTAATAGAGCTTCAAGTACAGAATTGTTATGCCATCAGCTTGGCTTTTCTTTTTCAACATTATGCAGACTATTCAGGGTCTCTTCCAGGTCCCTATAAGTATTAGGATTATTTGTTCCATTTCTTTGAAAAAAGTTGACGGTATTTTATAGGATTGCTTTAAATGTGTGGATAGCTCTAGGTAGCATAGACATTTTCACAATATTTGTTCTCCCAATCCATAAGCATGGAACATTTTTCCATTTCTTTGTGTCTTCCCCAATTTCTTTCATGAGTATTCTATAGTTTTCTGAGTACAGATACTTTGCCTCTTTGATTAGATTTATTCCTAGGTATCTAATGGTTTTTGGTGCAATGGTAAATGGGATTGACTCCTTAATTTCTCTGTCTTCTGTCTTGTTGGTGTATACAAATACAACTGATTTCTGTGCATTGATTTCATATCCTGACACTTCAATGAATTCCTCTATGAGTTCTAGCTCTTCTGGGGTGGAGTCTTTCAGGTTTTCCACAGAAAGTACCATATCATCTTCAAAGAATGAGAGTTTGACTTCTTTACTGATTCAGATACCCTTTATTTCCTTTTGTTCTCTGATTGCTGAGGCTAAGACTTCAAAACTATGTTGCATAACAGTGGTGATACTGGAAAGCCCTGCCACTTTCCTGACCTTAGGGGAAAAACTCTCAGTTTTTCCACATTCAGAATGATATTCTTTGTGGGTTTTTCATAGATGGCTTTTATGATATTGAGGAATGTATCTTCTGCCTCTACAATGCAGAGACTTTTGATCATGAAAGGATGCTGTACTTTGTCAAATGTTTCTTTTTCCTGAATCTATTGAAAGTATATGGTTCTTGTTCTTTCTTTTATTAATGTATTGTATCACATTGATTGATTTGCAGATGTTGAACCAAACTTGAAAGCCTGGAATAAATCCCACTTGGTCGTGGTGAATAATCCTTTTAATGTACTGTTCAATCGTATTGGCTAGTATTTTGGTGAGAATTTTTGCATATGTGATCATCAAGGATATTGGTCTGTAATTATCTTTTTGTATGGGATCCTTGTCTGGTTTGGGGATCAAGGTGATGCTGGCCTCATAAAATGAGTTTGGAAGTTTTCCTGCCATTTTAATTCTTTGCAACAGTATCAGGGGAATAGGAATTAATTCTTCTTTAAATGTTTGGTAGAATTCCCCTGGGAAGCTGTTTGGCCCTGGGCTTTTGTTTGTTTGGAGATTTTTGATGACTGTTTCAATCTCTGTACTGGCTATGGGTTTGTTCAGGTTTTTATTTCTTCCTGATTCAGTTGTGGTAGTTTATATGTCTCTAGGAATGCATCCATTTCCTCCAGATTGTCAAATTTGTTGGTGTAGATTTGGTCATAGTATGTTTTTATAATTGTTCGTATTTCATTGGTTTTGGTTGTGATCTCTCCTCTTTCATTCATGGTTTTATTTATCTGGATCCATTCTCTTTTCTCAAGCTTATTAATTCTTTCAATGAACAAGCTCCTAGATTCATTGATTTGTTCTATTGGTTTTTTTTGGTTTCTATTTCATTGATTTCTGCTCTGATCTTTATGATTCCTCTTCTCCTGCTGGGTTTAGGCTTTCTTTGTTGTTCTTTCTTGAGCTCCTTTAGGTGTAGGGTTAGGTTGTGTATTTGAGACCTTCATTGTTTCTTGAGAAAGGCTTATACTGCTATCTATTTTCCTCTCAGGCCTGCCTTTGCTGTGTCCCACAGATTTTGAACTGTTGTGTTGTCATCATCATTTTTATCCATGAATTTTTTTCATTTCTTCTTTAATTTCCTGATTGACTCATTCATTCTTTAGAAGGATGTTCTTTAGTCTCCATGTATTTGGGTTCTTTCCAAATGTCCTCTTGTGATTGAGTTGTAGCTTCAGAGCACTGTGGTCCAAAAATATGCCAGGAATGATCCCAATCTTTTGATACTGGTTGAAACCTGATTTATGACCTGGGATGTGATCTATCCTGGAGAATGTTCCGTGTGCACTAAAGAAGAATGTGTATTCTGTTTCTTTGGGATGGAATGTTCTGAATATATCTGTGATGTCCATCTGGTCCAGTGTGTCATTTAAGGTCTTTATTTCCTTGTTGATCTTTTGCTTGGATGACCTGTCCATTTCAGTGAGGGGAGTGTTAAAGTCCCGTATTACTGTACTATTTTTAATGTGTTTCTTTGATTTTGTTATTAATTGGTTTATATAGTTGGCTGCTCCCACGTTAGGGGCATAGATATTTAAAATTGTTAGGTTTTCTTGTTGAACATACCCTTTCAGTATGAGATAGTGTCATTCCTCATCTCTTATTAGAGTCCTTGGCTTAAAATCTAATTCATCTAAGGATTGCCACCCCAGCTTTCTTCTGATGCCCATTAGCATGGTAAATTGTTTTCCACCCCCTCGCTTTAAATCTGGAGGTGTCTTCAGGTTTAAAATGACTTTCTTGTAGGCAACATATTGATGGGTTTTATGTTTTTATCCATTCTGATACCCTGTGTCTTTTGATTGGTGCATTTAGCCCATTAACATTCAGGGTAACTATTGAAAGATATGAATTTAGTGTATATATATATTAGTGTATATATATATGTATATATATATTAGTGTATAATATATATTGTATTAGTGTATAATATATATTGTATTAGTGTATATATATATGTATATATATATTAGTGTATAATATATATTGTATTGCTATATATATATATATATTAGACTGGTGACTACAACAGGGTAACCCACTTAATTTTGGGAGTATTTTGGTCTCTTAGAAGAATCTACCTCCCAAAATTTTAAAGAGTGAAAAACATACATAAGGGTCAACACAATGAAGTGATAAAATATTCATATAAAGATTAAAAAAAATTGAATTTCTAAAAAAGGAGTTAATAAACTAAGTTGGTTGAGAGAATAAAGAAAATGAAAGTGGAGAGAATTTGTTCATTCTGGAGATTAGAACAAGCCCCGTGCTAGATGTAGGGTATATTTTGATCTATTAGAAAAAGTTGTACCCTTGGGCGCCTGGGTGGCTCAGTGGGTTAAGCCGCTGCCTTCGGCTCAGGTCATGATCTCAGGGTCCTGGGATCGAGGCCCGCATCGGGCTCTCTGCTCAACAGGAAGCCTGCTTCTCTCTCTCTCTGCCTGCCTCTCCATCTACTTGTGATTTCTCTCTGTCAAATAAATAAATAAAATCTTAAAAAAAAAAAAGAAGATGTGGTCCATATACACTATGGAGTATTATGCCTCCATCAGAAAGGACGAATATCCAACTTTTGTAGCAACATGGACGGGACTGGAAGAGATTATGCTGAGTGAAATCAGTCAAGCAGAGAGAGTCAATTATCATATGGTTTCACTCATTTGTGGAGCATAACCAATAGCATGGAGGACAAGGGGCGTTAGAGAGGAGTAGGGAATTTGGGTAAATTGGAAGGGGAGGTGAACCATGAGAGACTATGGACTCTGAAAAACAGTCTGAGGGGTTTGAAGTGGCGGGGGGGTGGGAGGTTGGGGTACCAGGTGGTGGGTATTATAGAGGGCACAGCTTGCATGGAGCACTGGGTGTGGTGAAAAAATAATGAATAATGTTTTTCTGAAAATAAATAAATTGTGGAAAAAAAAAGAAAAAGAAAAAGTTGTACCCCAAAATTTTTAGAAGAAAAAACCCTATGTGTATACAAAAAAACAAAGTTAGATACAATGAAGGATAAAATATGACTATAAGAATGAAGGTTCAAAAAAGATTTTTTTTAATAAAAGGTATTGTTAAGATAAACTAGTTAAAAATGTTAAAAGAGGAAAGGGTAAAAGTTAAAAAAAATTTGCAGAAGAAAAAAATAAAGTTAAAAAAATTAATTAACTTCAAGACTAAAGAATCATGGGGAGAAAGACATGAGTTCCATGCTTTGCTTTCTCCTCCTCTGAAATTCCGCTGCTCTCCGTGGTAAGTGAACTTGGTCTTGGCTGGATTTCTTGTTGATCTTCTGGGGGAGGGGCCTGTTGTAGTGATTCTCAGGTGTCTTTGCCCGAGACAGAATTGCACTGCCCTTAATAGGGACCAGGCTAAGTAATCCGCTCGGGTTCGCTTTCCTAAACTTTTGTTCCCTGAACGCTTTCTGTAGAGTTCCAGAGGACGGGAATGAAAATGGCGGCCTCCCAATCTCCGGCCTGGAGGAGTCAAGACGTAGAAGCCCCACTCTTCAGTGTGCCCTCAGAGAAAAGCGCTCAATCACTCCCATCTCCCTGGCCTCCGGCTGCGCTCCGAGCTCACTTAGCCTGTGACCAGCTCAAGGTAACCCTGATTTGTGAGCTAACTCCTCAGCTCTGTCTCTGTAGCCAGCTTCCCTGCTTAAATACCTGTGAGTTTTGTGACACTTGGACACCCCCAATTCTTTTGTGACCCCACAGGACCTGGGGCCACGCTGACCCTATCTGGGCTTCTTTTTAATTTAGCCTCTGGAGCAATGTCTCTCAGTGTAACAGATTTTTAAGAGTCCTGATTTTGTGCTCCATTGTTCTGTCACTTGCCAGGAGCCTGCCCCTCCCCACGCTGTCTATCTTCCCGTCACTTTGGATTCACTTCTCCGCAGGTCCTACCTTTCAGAAAATGGTCAATTTTCTGTTTCTAGAATTGTTGCTCTTCTTCTCTTCAATCTCCTGTTGGATTTGTAGGTATTTGAAATGGTTTGCTAAGCTATCTAGCTGATTTCCTGATACCTGATGCTGTCTCAGCCTGCTACTTCTCTGCCATCTGGATTCCTCCCCCCTAGAATATTTCTATTGTCCCTAAAAGATCTCTTGTGCTCATTTAGACTTACTCTTCATTCCCACTTCCTGCCACTAGCAACCATATCTGTTTTCTTCTCTACAGATTCATCTCTTCTAAGTATTTCATATAAATATAATCAGATAATATATGCTCTTTTGCCTCTGTTATTTTTTCACTTAACATAATGTTTTAGAAGTTCATCTACATTATTGCATATATCAGTATTTTACTATTTTTATTGTTGAATTGTATCCCATTATATGGATATAGCACATTTTATTTAGTTATATACCATCTGATGGATATTTGGAACTTCTGCCAGTTTTTGGCTATCATGAATGATGTTGCTAAAATCATCTGTTTTGTACTCTTTGCACTGACATATCCTTCAGTTTATTTGGAGATGATAACAAGGAGTTCTTTTTGTCATACCATGAATTTCTCAGTTGTATAGATAGTTTCTTCTTATCTCTTACAAAATGGCCATATTGCTTTCCAACATGGTTGTATCATTTTTCTTTCAAGAGAAATATATGACGGTAACTATTTTCATTCTTGCTAATTCTTGGTATGGTAAATGTTTTGATTGTAGTTATTTTAGTGAATGTTACTGGTATCACATTATGGTTTTATTTTAATTTTTTTGTATCTTTTATATTTAAATTCTACTGATTAACATATAATGTATTATTGGTTTCAGAGAGAGTTCAGTGATTCATAAGTCTTAAATAACACCCAATGATCATTACATTATGTGTCCTTCTTTTTTTTTATTTTTTTTAAAGATTTTATTTATTTATTTGAGAGAGAGAGACAGTGAGAAAGAGCATGAGCGAGGAGAAGGTCAGAGAGCGAAGCAGACTCCCCATGGAGCTGGGAGCCCGATGTGGGACTCGATCCTGGGACTCCAGGATCACTCCCTGAGCCGAAGGCAGTCGTCCAACCAACTGAGCCACCCAGGCGTCCCTGTGTCCTTCTTAATGTACATCTTTCAGTTACCCCATCCCCCAACTCACTTCCCCTCCAGCAATCCTCAATGCATTTCATATGATAAAGTGTCTCTTATGGATTGTCCCCTCTCTGATTTCATCTTATTTTATTGTTTCCTCTCTTCTCCCATGATCCTCTGTTTTGTTTCTTAAATCCCACATGTGAGTGAGATCATATGATAGTTGTCTTTCACTAATTGACTTATTTTACTTAGCACAATACTCTCTAGTTACATCAACATCATTTCAAATGGCAAGGTTTCTTTTTTTGACGACTGAGTACTATTCTATTGTTTGTATGTATGTATGTATTCCATTGTGTGTATGTATGTATATATGTGTCTGTACAACTTCTTCATTCATTCATCTGTCGATGGATATTGGGCTCTTTCTATAGATTGGCTATTGTGGACATTACTGTTATGATCATTGGGCTGTGTGTGCCCCTTTTTTTCACCACATATGTATCTTTGTGGTAAATACCCAGTTGTTCAATGGCTGGGTCTTAGGGTAGTTCTATTTTTAACTTCTTGAGGAACGCCCATACTGTTTTCCAGAGTGTCTATACCAGCTTGCATTCCCACCAACAATGTAAGAGGGTTCCCCTTTTTCTATATCCTCACCAACATCTGTCGTTTCCTTACTTCTTAATTTCAGCTATTCTCACTGGTATGAGATGACATCTCACTGTGGTTCTGATATGTATTTCTCTGATGCCAAGTGATGTGGAGCATTTTTTCTTGCATCTGTTGGCAATTTGTGTGCTTTTGTTGGAGAAATGTTTGCTCATGCCTTCTGCTCATTTCTTGATTGGATTATTTGTTCTTTGGGTGTTGAGCTTGATAAGTTACTAATAGATTTGGGATACTAGCCCTTTATCTGAAACGTCATTTGCAATTAACTCCTTCCATTATGTCAGGTGTCTTTTGGTTTCCTCCACTTTTTCCTTTGCTATGCAAGAGCTTTTTATCTTGATGAAGTCCCAATAGCTCATTTTTCCCTTTGTTTTCCTTGCTTTAGAGATGTGTCTAACTAGAATTTTCTGTGGCCATGATCACAGAGGTTGCTGCCTGTGTTTTCCTCTAGGAATTTGATGGATTCCTGTCTCACATTTAAGTCTTTCATCCATTTTGAGTCTATTTTTGTGTATGGTGTAAGAAAGTGGTCCGGTTTCATTCCTCTGCATGTTGCTGTCCAAATTTCTCAACACAATTTGTTGAACCAATTGCCTTTTTTCATTTGGATATTATTTGCTGGACTGTTGACCATGGAATTGAGGGTCCATTCCTGTGGTTTCTGTTCTGTGTTATCAATCTATGTGTCTGTTTTGTGCCAGTACCATCTTGTTTTGATGATTACAGCTTTGTAATACAACTTGAAGTCTGGAGTTGTGATGACACCAGCTTTGGTTTTCCTTTTCAACATTCTTTTGGCTATTCAGGGTCTTTTCTGGTTCCATATAAACTTTAGGGTTGTTTGTTCAAGCTCTGTGAAAAAAGTTGATGGTATTTTGATAGGGATCAAATTAAATGTATAGATTGCTCTACATATCATAGACATATTTTTATTATGTTGAGTTAGACAATGTATGAGTACATCATTAGTTTTTGATGTAGTGTTTAATAATTCATTAGTTACATATAACACCCAGTCTGCATCACAGCACATGCTCTACTTGATACCCATCACCCTTTTACCCCTCCCCTCTGAAACCCTCAGTTTTCTTCCTGGGGTCCATAGTCTCTCATGATTTATCTCCCTCTTTGATTTCTCCCCCTTCAGACTTCCCTCCCATCCTCTATGGTCTTCCATGCTATTTTTTATGTTCCACATATGCATAAGTTCATATGATAAATATCTTTTCTGTTTGACTTACTTTCCTTAGCATAATCCCTTCCAGGTCCATCTATGTCAGTGCAAATAGTGGGTATTCATTGTTTCTGATGGCTCAATTATATTTCATTATATATATGTACCACATCTTCTTATCTATTCATCAGTTGAAGGGTGTCTTGGTTCCTTCCACAGTTTGGCTATTGTGGACATTTGCTGTTGAATACTGGAATGCATGTGCTCCTTCTTTTCACTACATATGTATCTTTGGGATAAATACACAGTAGTGTAATTGCTGGATCACAAGGCAGTTGTATTCTTAACATTGTTAGGTACCTCCATATTGTTTTCCAGAGTGGCCATAGCAGCTTGCATTCCCACCAACAATGCAAAGGGTTCCCCTTCTCCATAACCTTGCTAAAATGTCTTGTTTCCTGTTGTGCTAATTTTGGCCATTCTGGCCTGTGTGAGGTGGTATCTCATTGTGGTTTTGATTTGTATTTCCCTGATGGCTAATGATGTTGAATATTTTTCCATGTATCTGTTAGCCATTTGTATGTCTTCTTTGGAGAAGTGTCTGTTCATGTCTTCTGCTAATTTCTTGACTGGATTATTTGTTTTTTCAGTGTTGAGGTTGAGAGCTTCTTTACAGATCTTGGATATCAATCCATTATATGTAAAGTCATTTGTAAATATTTTTTCCCATTCCATGGGGTGCCTCTTTGTTTTGTTGACAATTTCCTTTGTTTAGAAGTTTTTATCTTTATGGAGTCCCAAAAGTTCATTTTTGCTTTTGTTTCCTTTGCCTTTGGAGATGTGTCTTGAAAAAGTTACTCTTGCCAATGCTGAAGAAGTTACTACTTATGTTCTCTTCTAGGATTTTGATGGATTCCTGTATCACACTGACATATTTCTTCCATTTTGAGTTTATCTTTGTATATGATGTAAGGGAATGGTCAAGTTTCATTCTTCTACATGTAGCTGTCCATTTTTCCCAGCACCACTTATTGAAGAAACTGTCTTTTTTCCAGTGGGTGTTTTTTCCTGATTTGTCAAGGATTAGTTGACCATCAACTTGAGGGTTCATTTCTGAAGACTCAATTCTGTTCCACTGGTCTATGTGTCTGGTTTTATGCCAAAACCATGCTGTCTTGGTGATCACAGCTTTGTAATATAGCTTGAAGTCAGGCCAAGTGATTCCCCTGGCTATATTTTTCTTGTTCATCATTCCCTCAGCGATTCAGTATCTTTTCAGGTTCCATACAAATTTTAGGATTGATTGTTCCAGCACTTTGAAAAATGTCAATGGCATTTTAATAGAGAGGGCAGTGAAACTGCAAATTGCTCTGGGAAGCATAGATATTTTAGCAATGTTAATTCTTCCAGTCCATGAGCATGGAATGTTTTTACATCTTTTTATGTCTTCCTCAATTTCCTTCATAAGTGTTCTGTGTTCTATAGAGAATAGAGACATTATATCTTTAGTTAGGTTGATTCCTAGGTATCTTTGGTTTTTGTTGTGAATGGAATTGATTCCTTAATTTTTCTTTCTACAGTTACATTGATAGCATATAGAAAAAGAACTAATTTCTGTGCATTGATTTTATATCCTATGACATATTTGAATATTGTATGAGTTCTAGTAATTTTGGGGTGGAGTCTTTTGTTTTTCCACAGAAATATCATATCATCTGTGAAGAAGGAGAGTTAGACTTCTTATTTGCCAATTAGGATTATTTTATTTCCTTTTGTTGTCTGATTGCTGAGGCTAGGACTTCTAGTGCGATGTTGAACAATAGAGATGAGAGTGGGCATCCTTGTCATATTCCTGATCTTAAAGGAAAATCTCTAAAATTTTCCCCATTGATAGAGAGTTGCTGTGGGCTTTTCATAGATGGTTTTTATGATATTGAGGAATGTTCCTTCTATGTCTATTCTCTGAAGAGTTTTAATCAGTTATAGGTGTTGTATTTTGTCAAAAGATTTTTCTGCATCAATTAAGAGGACCAAATGTTTCTTGTCTTTCCTTTTGTTGGTATGATGTATTACATTATTTGATTGCAAATGTTGCACCACCCTTGCATCTCAGACATAAAACCTGCTTGGTAATTGTGTATAATCCTTTTATTGTACTGTTGGATCCTATTAGCTAGAATCTTGTTGAGATTTTGACATCCATGTTCATTGAGGATATTGCTCTGTAATTCTCCTTTTTGATGAGATCTTTGGCTTTGGGATTAGGGTAATTCTGGCCTCATAGAAGGAGTTTGGAAGTTTTCCTTGTTTTTTTTTTTTTTCTATTTTTTTGGAATAGCTTTAATAAGACTATTAGTAATAATCTTTCCCCCTTTCATTCATGATTTTATTAATTTGGATCCTTTCTCTTTTCTTTTTGGTAACTTTGGCCAGTGGTTTATCAATATTATTAATTCTTTCAAAGAACCACTATCTAGTTTTATTGATCTGCTCTACTGTGTTTCTGGTTTCTATTTCAGTGATCGCTGCTCCAATTTTTATTATTTCCCTTCTCCTGCTTGGTTTAGGTTTTATTTGCTGTTTTTTCTCCAGCTCCTTTAGGTGTAGGGTTAACTTGTGCATTAGGAATTTTTCTGATTTTTTGAGAGAGGCTTGGATGTCTATGTATTTCGCTCATAGGACTGCCTTTGCAGTATCCCACAGGTTTTGAACTGATGTGTTTTTATTCTCATTGGTATCTATGAATAGTTTAAGTTCTTCTTCTTTTTTTTAAGATTTTATTTATTTATTGGACAGACAGAGATCACAAGTAGGCAGAGAGGCAGGCAGAGAGAGATGGGGAAGCAGGCTCCCTGCTGAGCAGAGAGCCTGACGTGGGGCTCTTTGTGGGGCTCGATCCCAGGACCCTGAGATCATGACCTGAGCTGAAGGCAGAGGCTTAACCCACTGAGCCACCCAGGCGCCCCAGTTTAAATTCTTCTTTGATTTCTTTGTTGATCCATTCATTCTTGAGTAGGATGCTCTTTAACTTCCAGCTATTTGAATTCCTTCCAATTCTTTTTTTTTTTTTCCTTGTGATTGAGTTCCAGTTTCAAGACATTGTGGTCTGATCACATGCAGGGAGTAATCTCAGTCTTTTGATATTAGCCAAGACCTGATTTGTGACCCAGTATGTGGTATATTTTGGTGAAAGTTCCATGTGCATTCGAGAAGAATGAGTGTTCATTGTTTTAGAGTGGAATGTTCTGTATATATTTATGAAGTCCATCTGGTCCAATGTGTCATTCAAAGTTCTTGTTTCTTTGTTGATCTTGTTTAGATGACCAGTCCAATGCTGAGAGTGGAATGTTAAAATATCCTACTATTGATATGTTATTGTCCATCTGATTCTTTATTTTGGCTAAGAGCCAGGTTATGTAGCTGGTTGCTCCCATGTTGGGGCATAAATATTTATGATTGTGAGATTTTGTTGTTGTTGTTGTTGGAGAGACCCTTTAAGAATGATGTATTGTCCCACTGGATCTCTCATTATAGACTTTGGTTTAATTCTAAATTGTCTGATGTAAAAATTGCTACCCCAGCTTTTTTTTTTTTTTTTTTGAGGTTCATTGGCATGATTAATTGTTTTCCATCCCTTTGCTTTCAGTCTGAAGGTATCTTTAGGTTCAAAATGAGTCTATTGTAGACGGCATATGAATGTGTCCTGTCTTTGTATTCAGTCTCCAACCCTGTGCCATTTTATGGGAGCATTTAGACCATTAATTTTGAGGCTTATTACAGAAAGATATATATTTATTGCCATTCTATTGTCTATACATTCCCTGTTTCTATGGATTGTCTCTGTAAATTTCTGGTGTATATTACCCTTGGGGTCTTTCTTCTTTTTTAGAATCTCCCTTAGAATCTCTTGCAGGGCTGGCTTGGTGGTCACATATTCTTTCAATTTCTGCCATTCTGGAAGCTCTTTATCTCTTCATTCATTCTGAATGACAGACTTTCTGGATAAAGTATTCTCCACCTCATCTTTCTTCTTGTGGTTGAGTTCTAGTTTCCAGGTATTGTGGTCTGAAAATATGCATGGAATGATCCCAATATTTTGGTGCCAGTTGAGACATGATTTATGACCCAGGATGTGATCTATTCTGGAAAATTTTCCATTTGCACTTGAGAAGAATGTGTATTTTGTTGCTTTAGAATGGAGAGCTCTGAATATATCTGTGAAGTCCATCTGGTCCAGAGTGTCTTTCAAAGCCCTTATTTCCTTGTTGATCTTCTGCTTAGATAATCTGTCTATTGTAGTGAGTGGCGTGTTAAGGTTCCCTCCTATTATTGTATGATTATCAGTGTGTTTCTTCAATTTCATTACTAATTGGTTTGCTCCCAAATTAGGGTCATAAATATTTACAATTGTTAGATCCTCTTGTTGGATAGACCCTTTAATTATATTATAGTGTCCTTCTTCATCTCTTACCACAGTCTTTGGTTTAAACTCTAATTTGTTTGATATGAGGATTGACATGCCTGCTTTCTTTTGATGACCATTAGCATGATAAATGGTTTCCCACCCCCTCGGTTTCAATCTAGATGTGTCTTAGGGTCTAAAATGAGAATCTGGCTGGAAGCATATCTATGGGTCTTGCTTTTTTTTCCAATCTGTACCCTGTGTCTTTTGATTGGGGGCATTTAACAGATTTATATTCATAGTAACTATTGTAAGTTATACATTTTGTGCCATTGTATTACCTGTATACTCACTGTTTCTGTGTATTTTCTCTGTTCCTTTCTGGTCTATGTTACTTTTGGGCTCCCTCTTTGCTTTTCGGATCCCTTTTCATATTTCTTGCAGGGCTTTTTTAGTGATCACAAATTATTTTAGTTTATGCTTTTCCTGGAAGCTTTTTAACTTGCCTTCTATTTTGAATGACATCCTCACTGGGTAAAGTATTCTTAGCTACATATTTTTCTCATTAAGTACCCTGAATACATCACGCCAGTCCTTTCTGGCTGGCCAGGTCTCTGTAAATAGATCGGCTTCCAATCTACTGATTCTACCCTTATAGGTTATTGTCCTCTTATCCTCAAGCTACTTTCAGGATTTTCTATCTGTCTCTGAGATTTCCAAGTTTCACTATTATATATCAGACTATTGATGTTTTTATTGATTTTGAGGTATTTTTCCATGACTTATGTATTTAAATACCCATTTCCTTCCCCAGATCTGGGAAGTTTTCCACTATAATTTGCTCCAATATACCTTCTGCCCCCTTTACTCTTCTTCTGTGATCCCATTTATTCTAATATAGTTTTGCTTTATGGTATAACTTCTCTTGAGTTCTCCCATCGTGATCTGGTAGATGTTTATCTCTTTTTTTCTCAGCTTATTTATTCTCCATTGTTTTGTTTTTTGTATCACTGATTCTCTCTCCTGCCCCATTTATCCTAGCAGTTAGAATCTCCATTTTTTATTGTATCTCATTAATAGCATTTTTTAAAATTTTGACTTGATTAGATTTTATGCCTTTTATTTCTCTAGAAAGGGATTCTTTAGTGTCTTGTATGATTGATCCAAGCCCAGTTTATAATCATTATTATTATCACTTTATAATCATTATTCTGAACTCTAGTTCCAACATATTTCTTATATCGATACTGACTAAGTCCCTGGCAGATTGTACTGCCTCTTGTTCTCTTTTTTGATGTCAGTTTTTCCATATTGTCATTCATGCAGAAACTGTTTGCTTTTCTGTTTGTAGAGCTGCAGCTATTCTTTCCTTATATCTCTGTTTGAGTTCACAGTGTTCAGAATGATTTAATCCCTATCTAGCTGAATTCCTGGGGTGAGATGAAACTAAGCTTTTCTACTCCTCCATCATCTTGGATTCTGTTCCACATTGTGGTTTTAATTTGACTTTTTAATGACTAATGATGCTCAGCATCTTCTCATATGCTTATTACCTTTTCATAAGTCTTTATAAAACAATTGGTTTATCCATCTTATTATTGAGATGTGTCATTTATATTTTCTGGATTCAAGTTCTTTAGTAGATATGATTTAGAAATATTTTCCTCCAATCTATAACTTTACATTCCCCTTTATTTCATTAGTGATACTTTTAAAAGTGCAAAAGTTTGTATGGAGAACTGGGTGTGGTGCATAAACAATGAATCTTGGAACACTGAAAAAATAAAATAAAATCTTTTAAAAAGTGCAGAAGATTTTAATTTTGATGAAATTCAATTTTCCCTGGATCAGGCCTTTGGTTTTATAGTTAAGAACTTTTAAGGCCATGAAAAATTTCTCCAATTTTCTTCTAAAAGTTTCAGCTCTTAGCTTACATCTACAAGTAACATTGAGTTATTGTTTTTATAGATTGAAGGAAGGGTCTAAATTAATACTTTTACAAATGGAAATACTAGCACCAGTTCTTGAAAATATTATTTTTTCTTCATTACATTGCCATAACACCTATCAAATTCAATTGACCATAAATGTGCAAATTTACTTTTGGACTTTCAATTCCATTGTACTAATCTGTATACCTATCATTATACCCTACCTTGATTATTGAAGTTTTATAGTAAGTTTTGAAATGGGGAGTTGATGTCTTCTAACTTTTCATTTCATTCAAGATTGTTTAGAATTTTCTAAGCTCTTCACATTGCCAAATGAGTTTTAGGATCAGCTTGACAAATTATCTAATAAGAGCAGCTAAGATTATGATAGTGGTTACATTGAATATGTATGCAAACTTGGGGAGAATTGACATCTTAGTGACATTGTGTTTTTTAATCCACACACAAGAACTCTCTCTCCAGTTCATTAAATGTCTTAAATTTCTCTCAAATATTTTGAAACTTTTATTTCAAGGGTTTTTATTTCTTTTGTTAAATATATTCCTAAATATTTGAATCATTTTGCTTGTTCTTATTGATGCTACTTTGATAGATTTTTAAAACTAATTCTAGCATATAAAAATGCAACTGAATGTTGTATATTAATATGTGCCATCTGACATTGCTGGATTCTTATTTGTTCTGTTTTTTTTTTTTTTTTGCTCTCTCTTTTTGCAAATCACTCAGAATTTCTTTATTCAGGATCATGTTATTTGCATATGAAGCAGTTTTACCTCTTTTAAAAATATGTGGATGCCTATTGTTTCATATTATTCCCTGATTGCACAGTCTAGGACATTCAGGAAAATGTTGAATAGAAGTAAACAGAGCCAACATTCTTGAATTTTTCCATGTTTAAAAAATGCATTCAGACTTTCATTGTTTTTTTTTTACTAGCTTTATGGATGTATAAATATCAAATAATATTTATAATTAAAGAAATTAATAGTATTTGTAATTATTAAAAATAATTATAATAAAAATAAATGACAAAAATTGTACAATTAAAAAGTAGACAATGTAATGTTTATATATGTCTACTATATAAACTACTATTATGAAGTGATTACCCAAATAAAATTAATAAACATATTCATCACCTCACAAAGTAATCATTCATGTGTGTGTGCGTGTGTATATGGATATGGTGCAAACACTTAAAATGTACAATGTGTTGAATGGATATATGATACATTGTGAAATTGTGACCACAATTAAGTTAAATAGCATACTCATCACTTCACATAGGTATCTTTTTTGTATATGTTTAGTGAGGACACTCAAATCCTATTCTCTCACAAATTTCAATTATACAGTAAAGCATTATCTAATATAATCACCATGCTTTACATTGTATTTACAAAACTTAAAACTGACAATATGTACCTTTTAACCAACATCTCCCCATTTCTACCACCTCCCAGCCCTTGGAAAACATCATTTTATTCTCTGCTTCTATGAGTTTGAATTTTCTAGATTCCACATGCAGGATAGATGATACAATATTTGTTTTTTGGTGTCTGGCTTATTTCACTTAGCATAATAACCTCCAGGTTACCCATGTTGGCACGAATGACAGGATTTCCTTCTTTTATAGCTGAATCATTTTCCAGTGTGTATCATATTTTCTGTACGCATGCATCTCCTGACAAACACAGGTTGTGTTCTTAACTTAGCAATTTGGAATAATGCTGAAATGAACATAGGAATGCAGATACCTATTTGATATCCTGATTTCATTTCCTTTTTGGCAGATACACATAAATGGAATTTCTGGATCATAAGTTAGTTCTATTTTTAATTTTTTTGAGGAAACTTGATACTGTTTTTCATAATGGCTATACCTATTTCCATTCCCACCAATAGGGCACAAGTCTTCTTTTTTATCTTGCCAACACTTGTTATCTCTAATTCTTTTTAAGAAAAACCATCATAATGACACATGTGAGGTGATATCCTACTATAGTTTTGATTTTTACTTCCCTATTTACTAGAGGTTCTGACCACCTTTTCATATATCTATTGTTCATCTGTTTGTTTTCTTTGGAAAAATGCCTACTCAGGTCCTCTGCCAATTTTTAATCAAGTTATTTGAATCTTTTTGCTACTAAGTTATGTGAGATACTTATGCACTTTGGATATTAACCTCTTATCAAATATATGGTTTACAAATACTTTCTTCAATTCCCCATAGCATAGGTTGCCTTTTAATTTTGCTGATTGTTTCTTTTGCTTTTCAAAAGATTTTTTTTTTCCAACTACATTGGTTTCATTATTGTCATCTGTGTTTTTTGAGGTAATTTCAAATAAAACAAAACAGGGTGTGGTACATAAACTATGAATCTTGGAACACAGAAAAAATTAAAATAAAATAAAATAAAGTAAAATAAAATAAAATAAAATAAAGAAAAGTCAGTTGACCCTGGGTTTACTGCTAGAATTTTCTATTTTTTTTTCCCATTAGTATATAGGTCTGATTTTATGCTGGTACCATACTGTTTTGATTCCTATAGCATTTAGTAAGAATTCAGGGAATATGATGACTCTGACTTTCTTCTTTCTCAAGATTGCTTTGATATACAGGGTCATTTGTGGTTCCATATAAATTTTAGGATTGTTTTTTCTATTTCTCTGAAAATGTTATTGGAATTTTGATAGGAATTGTATTGAATCTACAGATGGCTTTGAGTAGTAAGAGCATTTTAAGAATGTTAATTCCTCCAATCCAGGAGCACAGGACACCTTTTAATTTATCTGTGTCTTCTTCAGTTTTTCAGTGAAAGTCTTATAATTCCCAGTGTACAGGTCTTTTACTTCCTTGGTTAAATTTATTCCTAAATATTTTATTCTTTTTGATGCAACTGTAAAAAGAATCATCTTAATTTCTTTATTAGGTAATTTGTCATTTTTGCATTAAAACACCATTGATTTTATATATTAATTTTGTAACTTTACTGAAATTATTGCTTTACTGAATTTATTACTTCTTTTTTTGAAGGCTTTTATTTATTTATTTGACGGAGAGAGGCATGTGAGAGAGGGAACACAAGCAGGGGGAGTGGGAGAAGGAACAGCAGGCTTTGAAATAAGCAGGGAGCCCAATGTAGGGTTTGATCTCAGGACCCTGAGATCATGATCTGAGCCAAAGGCAAACACTTAATGACTGATCAACCCATGTGCCCCTGAACTTATTACTTCTAACATTTTTGTAATGGAGTTTAGGTTTTTCTCTGCATAAGATCATGTCATCTTCAAACAGATATTTTTACTTCTTCCTTTCTGATTTGGATGTCTTTCATCTTTCTTGACTCTGGCGAGGACTTCTACCACTTTGTTGAGTATAAGCAGTAAGTATGGGCATGCTTCTCTTGCTCCGTTATTGAGCTTCTCTTGCTCTTAGGGAAAATCAACTTATACTGTTAGGTATGATGTTAGCTGTGGGTTTATCATATACCATCTTTATTATGTTGATGTACATTCCTTGCATGCTCATTTTTTTTTAGTTTTTATAATGAAAGTTTTTGAAATTTATCAAGTGCTTTTTCTGCATTTATTAAGATGATCAAATATTTTTTTCTTTTATTCTGTTATTGTAGAAATAGGTCATATTGTTCCTGCTGGTTCAACTTTGGGGTCTGTGGTTATCAAGCTAAAAGATTCTGTCTGGGGTCATCTGGGTGGCTCAATCAGTTAACTGTTCTGCCCTCAGCTCAGGTCATGACCTCAGGGTTCTGGGATCAAGCCTGCATTGGACTCCCTGTTCAGTGGGGAGCCCGATTCTCCTTCTCACTCTGCCTCCTGTTCTCCCTGCTTTTCCTCTCTCTCTCTCTCTCTGTCAAGTAAATAAATAAAATCTTAAAAAAATAAAAAAGAAAGATTCTGTAAGCCTGATGATCCACAAATCTGTACCCCTGGGTCAAATAATATCTTATATGTTAATGATAAATAAAATAATACAAAATGAAAAGAAAGATTCTGTCTGGTCTCTGGGCAAATGAAACTACTTTCATGATATTGGTCAGTAGAACTGGCACTGGGAATAAGTTCACATTAGGGCCCACAGTTGGGTCTCAGATGGTGGGCTTGTTAACAGGTGTGCAGGGGGAGGGCCTCCAGAGAAATCCCGGGTGGACTTTTGGTGGCTCATTCGGTAACTATCTGCTAGGTAGGATAGACACCAAGCCATGGCTGAGAGATGTTGGAGCCATGTTATAAGACTATTTCCGTCTCCTCAGACTTAGTTAATTAGGCTTCCCTCTGGAGTTCCCTTTATTATGTTGCTCATTTTCACAGATTTTCATAGATTTCTTATGTTATATTAACCACCATACAATATGCCATTAGTTTTTGATATAGTGTTCCAAGATTCATTGTTTATGTATAACACCCCATTCTCCATGCAACACATGTTATTTGCAAATATCTTTTCTCATTTCATGGGTTCCTTTTTAGTTTCCTTGATTATTACCTTTGCTATGCAGAAGTGTTTTTTTTTTCTTTTTTCCTCTTTCTTTCTTCCTCTTTCTTTCTTTCTTTCTTCCTTTCTTTTCTTTCTTTCTTTCTGACAGTCCCAAGAGTTTAATTTGCTTGAGCAGATATCTAGAAGTTGGTATGGCTAATGTCAGAGAAGTTACTGCCTGTGTTTTCCTCTAGGATTTATATGGTTTCAGGTCTCACATGTAAGTCTTTAATTCATTTTGAATGTGTTTTTGTGTATTGTGTAAGAAAATGGTCCAGTTTCATTTTTTCTTTTTTTTTTGCATGTTCCTGACCATAAAGGGAAAAGCTCTCAATCTTTTGCCAGTGAACATGATGTTACCTTTAAGCGTTTCCATATATGCCTTTATTATGATGAGGTATCTTCCCTCTAAGCCTAGTTTGTTGAGGGTTTTTATTATGAATGGATAATGGACATTATCAAATACTTTTTCTGCATCTATTGTAACTATTATATTGTTCTTACCCTGTCTATTACTGATGTGATGTGTCATGTTGATTGATTTGTTAATATTGAACCACACTTGCAACCCAGGAATAAATTCCACTTGATCAAAGTGGATGATTTTTTTTAAATTTATTTATTTTCGGCATAACAGTATCATTATTTTTGCACCACACCCAGTGCCCCATGCAATCCGTGCCCTTTTTAATACCCACCACCTGGTACCCCGACCTCCCACACCCCTGCCACTTCAAATCCCTCACATTGTTTTTCAGAGTCCATAGTCTCTCATGATTCACCTCCCCTTCCAATTTACCCCAACCCCCTTCTCTCTAACTCCCCATGTCCTCCATTCTTTTTGTTATGCTCCACAAATAAGTGAAACCATATGATAATTGACTCTCTCTGCTTAACTTATTTCACTCAGCATAATCTCTTCCAGTCCCGTCCATGTTGCTACAAAAGTTGGGTATTCATCCTTTCTGATGGAGGCATAATACTCCATAGTATATATGGACCACATCTTCTTATCCATTCATCCGTTGAAGGGCATCTTGTTTGTTTCCACAGTTTGGCGACCGTGGCCATTGCTGCTATAAACATTGGGGTACAGATGGCCCTTCTTTTCACGACATCTGTATCTTTGGGGTAAATACCCAAGAGTGCAATGGCAGGGTTATAGGGAAGTTCTATTTTAAATTTCTTGAGGAATCTTCACACTGTTCTCCGAAGAGGTTTCACCAACCTGCATTCCCACCAACAGTGGAAGACGGTTCCCCTTTCTCCACATCCTCTCCAACCCATGTTGTTTCCTGTCTTTCTAATTTTGGCCATTCTAACTGGTGTAAGGTGATATCTCAATTGGTTTTAATTTGAATCTCAATGATGGCTAGTGATGATGAATATTTTTTCATGTGTCTGATAGCCATTTATATGTCTTTATTGGAGAAGTGTCTGTCCATATCTTCAGCCCATTTTTTGATATGATTGTCTGTTTTGTGTGTGTTGAGTTTGAGGAGTTCATTATAGATCCTGGATATCAACCTTTTGTCTGTACTGTCATTTGCAAATATCTTCTCCCATTCCGTGGGTTGCCTCTTTGTTTTCTTGACTGTTTCCTTTGCTGTGCAGTTTGATTTTGATGAAGTTTCAAAAGTTTATTTTCACTTTTGTTTCCTTTGCCATTGGAGACATATCTTGAAAGCAATTGCTGTGACTGATATTGAAGAGATTACTGCCTATGTTCTCCTCTAGGATTATGATGGATTCCTCTCTCACGTTGAGGTCTTTTATACATTTTGAGTTGATCTTTGTGTACGGTGTAAGAGAATGGTCGAGTTTCATTCTCCTACATATAGCTGCCCAGTTTTCCCAGCACCATTTATTGAAGAGGCTGTCTTTTTTCCACTGTATATTTTTTCCTGTTTTGTCGAAGATTATTTGACCATAGAGTTGAGGGTCCATATCTGGGCTCTCTACTCTGTTCCACTGGTCTATGTGTCTGTTTTGATGCCAGTACCATGCTGTCTTGGTGATCACAGCTTTGTAGTAAAGCTTGAAATCAGGTAACGTGATGCCCCCAGCTTTATTTTTGTTTTTCAACATTTCCTTAGTGATTCAGGGTCTCTTCTGATTCCATACAAATTTTAGGATTATTTGCTCCAGCTCTTTGAAGAATACTGGTGGAATTTTGATCAGAATGGCATTAAAAGTATAGATTGCTCTAGGCATTATAGACATTTTAACAATATTTATTCTTCCGATCCAAGAGCATGGAATGATCTTCCATCTTTTTGTGTCTTCTTCAATTTTTTTCATGAGTGTTCTGTTGTTCCTTGAGTACAGATCGTTTACCTCTTTGGTTAGGTTTATTCCCAGGTATCTTATGGTTCTTGGTGCTATAGTAAATGGAATCAATTCTCTAATTTCCTTTTCTGTATTTTGATTGTTAGAGTATAAGAAAGCCACTGATTTCTGTACATTGACTTTGTATCCTGCCACGTTGCTGAATTGCTGTATGAGTTCTAGTAGTTTGGGGGTGGAGACTTTTGGGTTTTCCATATAAAGAATCATGTCATCTGCAAAGAGAGAGAGTTAGACTTCTTCATTATCAATTTGGATACCTTTTATTTCTCTTTGTTGTCTGATTGCTGTTGCTAGGACTTCTAATACTATGTTGAACAAGAATGGTGAGAGTGGGCATCCTTGTCTTGTTCCTGATCTCAACGGGAAGGCTGCAAGCTTTTTCCCATTGAGGATGATATTTGCTGTGGGTCTTTCACAGATAGATTTGATGAAGTTCAGGAATGTTCCCTCTATCCCTATACTTTGAAGCGTTTTAATCAGGAACGGATGCTGGATTTTGTCAAATGCTTTTTCTGCATCAATTGAGAGGACCATGTGGTTCCTCTCTCTTCTCTTATTAACTTGTTCTATCACATTGATTGATTTGCAAATGTTGAACCATCCTTGTAGCCCAAGGATGAATCCCACCTGATTATGGTGGATAATCTTTTTAATGTGCTGTTGGATCCTGTTTGCTAGGATCTTGTTGAGAATCTTAGCATCCATATTCATCAGTGATATTGGTCTGAAATTCTCCTTTTTGGTAGGGTCTTTGCCTGGTTTGGGGATCAGCGTAATGTTGGCTTCATAGAAAGAGTCAGGAAGTTTTCCTTCTGCTTCAATTTTTTGAAACAGCTTCAGGAGAATAGGTGTTATTTCTTCTTTGAAAGTTTGGTAGAATTCCCCAGGGAATCCATGAGGTCCTGGGCTCTTGTTTTTTGGGAGGTTTTTGATCACCACTTCAATCTCGTTACTAGATATTGGTCTATTCAGGTTGTCAATTTCTTCCTGATTCAATTTTGGGAGTTTATAGTTTTCCAGGAATGCATCCATTTCATCTAGGTTGCTTAGCTTATTGGCATATAACTGTTGATAATAACTTCTGATGATTGTTTCTACTTCCTTGGTGTTCGTTGTGATCTCTCCCTTTTCATTCATAATTTTATGTATTTGAGCTTTCTCTCTTTTCTTTTGAATTAGTATCACCAATGGTTTATCGATCTTATTGATTCTTTCAAAAAACCAGCTTCTAGTTTCATTGATACATTCTACTGTATCTCTGGTTTCTACCTCATCAATCTCAGCTCTAATCTTGATTATTTCCCTTTTTATGGGTGGAGTTGATTTGATTTGTTGTTGATTCTCCAGTTCTTTAAGGTGTAGAGAGAGCTGCTGTGTTCTGGATTTTTCAATTTTTTTGAGGGAGGCTTGGATGGCTATGTATTTCCCCCTTAGGACCGCCTTTGCTGTATCCCATAGGTTTTGGGACAAAGTGTCTTCATTCTCATTGGTTTCCATGAATTGTTTCAGTTCTTCCTTGATCTCCTGGTTGATTCAAGCATTCTTCAGCAAGGTGGTCTTTAGCTTCCAGGTGTTTGAGTTCCTTCCAAACTTTTCCTTGTGATTGAGCTCCAGTTTCAAAGCATTTTGATCTGAGAATGTGCAGGGAATAATCTCAGTATTTTGGTATTGGTTGAGTCCTGATTTGTGACCCAGTATGTGGTCTATTCTGGAGAAGGTTCCATGTGCACTTGAGAAGAATGAGTATTCTGTTGTTTTAGGGTGGAATGTTCTGTATATATCTATGAGGTCCATCTGGTCCAATGTGACATTCAATGCTCTTGTTTCTTTATTGATTTTCTGTGTCGATGATCTGTCTATTTCTGAGAGAGGCGTGTTAAGATCTCCAATGATTAGTGTATTCATATCAATATGACTCTTTATCTTGATTAACAGTTTTCTTATGTAATTGGCTGCTCCCATATTGGGGGCATAGATATTTACAATTGTTAGATCATCTTGGTGGATAGTCCCTTGAAGAATGATGTAGTGTCTGGAGTGGGGTTGGGAGAAGGGGGGTAGGGTTATGGACATTGGGGAGGGTATGTGCTTTTGGGTAAATTGGAAGGGGTGGTGAACCATGAGAGACTATGGACTCTGAAAAACAATCTGAGGGGTTTGAAGTGGTGGAGGGGAGGGAGGTTGGGGTACCAGGTGGTGGGTATTATAGAGGGCACGGCTTGCATGGAGCACTGGGTGTGGTGAAAAAATAATGAATACTGTTTTTCTGAAAATAAATAAATTGGGAAAAAAAAGAAATAAAATTTTAAAAAACTTAAAAATAAAAGAATGATGTAGTATCCTTCAGTATCTCTTACTACAGTCTTTAGTTTAAAGTCTAATTTGTCTGATATGAGAATCACTACCCCAGCCTTCTTTTGAGGCCCACTGGCATGAAAGATGCTTCTCCATCACTTCACTTTTAGTCTGGGTGTATCTTTAGGTTCAAAATGGGTCCCTTGTAGACAACATATGGATGGTTCCTGTCATTTTATCCAGTCTGCAACCCTGTGCTGTTTTATGGGCGCATTTAGGCCATTCACATTGAGGGTGATCATTGATAGATATGTTTTTATTGACATCGTGTTACCTTTGAAGTCTTTCTTTCTGTAGATTGTCTCTATATTTCTGTTCAATGCTATTATTGGGCTTTTTCCTACTTTAAAGAAGCCCCCTTAATATTTCCTGTAGTATCGGCTTGGTGGTTGCATTGTCTTTAAAGCCTTGCCGGTTCTGGAAACTCTTTATCTCTCCATCCATTTTGAATGTCAGTCTTGCTGGATAAAGTATTCTTGGCTGCATGTTCTTCTCACTCAGTGCCCTGAATATATCTTGCCAGCCATTTCTTGCTTGGCAGGTCTCTGTGGACAGGTCTGACATTATTCTGATGGGCTTTCCTCTGTACATAAGAATCTTCTTTGTCCTAGCTGCTTTCAAGAGGTTCTGCCTACAATTATAATTCTTCATTCTTACTATTAGGTGTCTCAAGGAATTTAGAGAATCTGTAATCTTGAGGGGAAATCTTTCGGCCTCTAGGACATAAACACTGGTTCCATTCACGAGATATGGAAAATTTTCATGAAGAACTTGTTCCACTATATCTTCTAGACTTCTTTCTTTTTCCTCCCTTCAGGGATTCCAATAATACTGACATTGGAATGTTTCATGGCATCATTTATTTCCCTGATTCTGTTTTCATGGCTTCTAAGCTGTTTGTTCCAGGCTTCCTCCTGATCCTTTCTCTCTATCTGTTTGTCCTCCAGTTCACTAATTCTATCTTCTGTCTCAGTTACTCTAGCGTTGAGAGAATTTAGATTAGATTGGAACTCATTGAGAGCATTGTGAAACTCATCCCTGGTAGCTTTCAGCTCTTCCCTAATATTGATAACGTGATCTCTGTTCGTTTTCAGTTCGGCCCTAATCTATTCCGTTTGATCACCCATGGCTTTCTCCAACCTAGCTATTGCTTGTATAATTGTTAGCCTAAATTCTCTTTCTGACACATTGTCTATGTTGATAGCCATTAGCTCTGTTGCATAAGGTCCATCCTCTGTATTTTTCTTCTGTTGGGCATTCCTCCTCCTAGTCATTTTGGTGAGAGATGGCTGAACGGGTGTAGCTGGGTGTATCGACTGTGGTGCAGTCAAGGTTCACCCTGGAATGCTTCTGAGCAATCAGGGTTCCCCACCCAAATGAGAGGAAAAAGAAAAGAAAAAAAAAAAGAGAGAGAGGGAGAGAGACAGGAAAGAAAGATGAGATAAAAGAGAAGGTTTAGCCCAAATGGGCCCCAAGGTAAGATTTATGAAATATACAAAGAGACACAGACAAAAAGACTGATAAAAGTGTATGACAAGAGAAAAAAAATTATATATATATATATATATATATTTGCATGTATATATATGCAAATAAAGGAAGAACCTCGTCTAAAAGAACCCTGAGTGTAAGATTTATATACTATCAGGACAAACACAAAAACACAGAAATACTGGTGGAAGAAAAAGTTGGGAGAGTGGTTGTAAATTCTCAGTGTGGGTGGGGAAGGTTGTTTTGATTCTTCCTGGATGTATCTTGATATCTTTGTTAAAGGACTCAACTTTCCTAAGATAAGGGGGGATTAGGAATTGGTTTACCTATAGTGGTGGCATTGATTGGGGAAAGGGGATTACCTTGGAGTTTAACTCTATATGAACATTAGAAAATAAAAATTAAAAAAAGGAATAAACTAAACTAAAATAAAAAAAAGAAATTTCAAAAATAGAAATGCAAAAGGAAAACACAGGTGTATGTTTCAAAAAGTTCAGGTTAGAAGGTTATTATGGAATTTGATGTACTGGACATCTCACTGTGACGGTAAGTAGGTTAAAAAATTATCTATATAATAATAAAAAATTAACTATATAAAAAATATGAGCCAGAATAGTGGGATCGAATTAATAATAAAAACTGTCCTATGAAGTAGTGGTGGTTGTTCTCTTGTCGTCTTTTTTTTTTCTTTTTTTCCTTTCCCGGTTGGTTTTCTGGGGGAGGGGCCTGCCAAGTGAGTTTTCAGTCCCTGAAGTTCTCTCAGCTAAGTCCTCCCGCCCCCCTCAAGGGGGTGGACTCTGAGGAAACTGGTTTTTTTTTTTTTTAAGATTTTATTTGTCAGAGAGAGAGAGGGAGAGAGAGCGAGCACAGGCAGACAGAATGGCAGGCAGAGGCAGAGGGAGGAGCAGGCTCCCTGCCAAGCAAGGAGCCCAATGTGGGACTCGATCCCAGGATGCTGGGATCATGACCCGAGCTGAAGGCAGCTGCTTAACCAACTGAGCCACCCAGGCGTCCCAGGAAACTGTTTTTTTCAGGCTTTTGTTCTCTGGAGGTTTTTATATTTGTTCACTTTTGTTCTTCTCTCTAGCCTTGACCACTTTTGATGGTTTTTGTAGGTTTAGAGGAAAGCAAACTGCACCCTGACCTCCCTCTCAGAGAGAAGCCTCAGTCTGGCTGCAGAGCCCATATATATCCCCCCCTTGGCTGCTGGCAGAGCAGGTTCCCAGTCACGGTCCCTGGGGACTTAGGATTTTTTGCTTATACCCAAAACCACAACAGCAGCGGTCATCTGGGCAGCTCCAGACTGCCACAGAAGTTCCAAGCAGCGATCACACACTGAGATTTTCCCACTGGCCTGGGCTGGGAGTGCCTGGTCTTTCCTGTCCAAGAGCACTGGGCTGGTGTTTGTGTGCACCTCTCTCAGGGGAGGGCGTGGGGCATGACTCAGATTCTGATGGCACAGCAGGGCACTTGCGTGAGGACTGCAAAAATGCTGTGATTCTGTTGGCTGGCGAGGCTCCCAGCCCCTCACGGGAGCCGGGCGCCATGCACTCTCAGGCGCGCTGGTGGTTCAGGGACCAAGACCTGGTTTCTCTGCCGCACTCTCTCTGGCTCTGAGCCAGGGTTGTCCTGGGTCTGGGGACTTAAGCCCTGACCCTAACACCCCAATTCCCGCAATTTCCCCCTGGTGATCCTTTGCTCTTTTTGAGTGCTTTATACCAGACTCCCGAGTTAATGCTGGTCCCCAGGTGCAGGGCATTCTCGTATTGGGGTATTACTTTCCAACGGGTCGCTTCTGGTGGCTCCCTCCCCTTTTTGTTTATCTTCCGATATCAGTCCGACTTTCCCACTCCGCTTTACCTGCCCACCGGCGTCTTCTGCTCCAGTAGAGTTACAGACATGTATAATTCTGATCTCAGGCTGATTTAGTGGGTGATTGGAGATCTTTGGAAGGTAATCAGCTCACTTTAGGGTGCAGGTTGAACAGGCGCCTCCTCCTACTTCCCCGCCATCTTGTCTCCTCCCTGGATGATTTTTTTTTTATTGTATTGTTGAATTCCGTTCCCAACTATTTTATTAAGGGTTTTTGCATCTATGTTCATCAAGGAAATTGACTTACAGTTCTCTCTTTCTCTTTCTCTCTCTCTTTTCTGGTGTCACTATTTTTTCTTTATGTCTCTTTTTCTTTATTATATATTATTTATTTCTTATATACACATTACATATGTAATATTTGTGAATGACAATAATAATTACTATATCAATATCATACTAACACTTTTACAGAACACATTGAGTGATATTTTAAGTATAAAATTGATATTAATCAGATTATTGCATACAAGAATCCTGTGAGGTATAACTTCAATCTTTTTGTATTTGTTAATGACTGTATTGTGACCTAATATGTGAATATTCTGGAGAATATTTCATGTGCACTTGAAAATGATGTGTATTCTGCTCTTTTAAGATGGAATGTTCTGAGTATGTCTGCTAAGTCCATATGATCTAATGTGTCACCCAAAGGCATTGTTTCCTTGATGATTTTCTGTTTAAATAATGTATCCATTGCTCTAAGTGAGATGTTAATGTCTGTTACTATTACTATATTTTTCACAGTTTCTTTATGTTGATTATTAATTGTTTTATATATTTGGGTGCTCCCTCATTGCATGTATAATAACCCAATGATATTTACAGTTATTATATCTTCTTTTGAATTGTTCCCTTTATGATTATATAATGTCCTTCTTTGTATCTTTTTATGGACTTTGTTTTAAAGTCTATTTTGTATGATGTAAGTATTGCTCCTCTGGCTTTCTTTTGACAGCCATTTGCATGATAAATGTTTCTCCATCCCCACTCTTTTGATCTGCAGGTGTCTTTTGGCTAAAATTAGTCTCTTGTATGCAGCATATAGTTTTTTTTTAATCCATTCTGACACAACAAGTGTTTTGCTTGCAGCATTTAGCTCATTTACATTCATAATATTTATTGATATGTATTTGTCAACATTTGTTACTTATTTTGTGTTTGTTTCTGGAGTTTTTCTCTGATCTTTTCTTGTCTTTCTGTCCATCATATTTTGCTGAATTTTCTGGTATATTTGGATTTCTTTCTCTTTATTCTTTGCATTTTTATTAGTGGTTTCTAATATGGTTACCATTAGTTTTGTATATAACCTGATCTGCAAATAGCAGTCTTTATTAAGTTGAAGTCTTTTTCTGCTAAACCCAACTTTTTTGTCTCATAAGAAAATTTCCATCACCTGTTTTGCTTTTCCTAAATATGGGCCATATTTTCTTGTTTTCTTGCATATGTCATAATTTATTATTAAGAACTTGAAATTTCAGATAATATGTTTAAACAACTATGAATTCTGATCCCTTCCTGATGCTTTTATTATCGTATTTGTTTGTTTAGTAGCTCTACTTGGCTCATTCTTTTTAGATTCCTTTCTCCACAGAATGTGGCCTCTGATGTATCTACATTAATTATTCTTTTTATTCTTAAAATTTATTCTTAAAAATTATTCTTTTTATTCTTTTTATTTTAAACTTTGCTTCAGAAGAATAACATCTTCTGTTAATATCTATGTTAACAACTTCTGTGTGAGCAGAGTTTAGGCCTAATTAATTTGAGATGCTGAGACTTCCACCATTTTCCAGTGATCTAATAGTAGCTTGAGAATACTTTCAAGTTCCAGGCAGTTTAAAAGTGTTTACATATATGCTTGAGGCTAATTTTCAACATTCATAAAGCTTTAGTCTCAGCTAGGCTGAAAAAGTCACTAGGGTCTTCTCCCGTTCCTCCTGTAAACATGTCCAGCCTTGTGTATTTTCAGAACTTTCCAGAAAACTGTAAATATGTAAAAACTTAATAAGAACTTAACTAGAACTTAACTACAGCTGTCTCATT
Source organism: Neogale vison (assembly GCF_020171115.1). Taxonomy (NCBI): domain Eukaryota; kingdom Metazoa; phylum Chordata; class Mammalia; order Carnivora; family Mustelidae; genus Neogale; species Neogale vison. The sequence continues at coordinate 22,276,606 of NC_058105.1, forward strand.
TTCTAGATATCTCTTTTATTTATTTTTGGCTAATCTGGTATATTGCTTACTTTACCAGCGCTAAAATCCTAGGCAAACTGTTACATTGGCCTTCCCCAGTTGCATGCCAACATTGTAACAAGGGTTTTCTACTGTACCCTTGCGCATGGACATAATGCTATACTCCTCTGGTAGAGAAGTTGCTCATTTTCATAGGTTTTGCACCTTCATTGAGTTATATCAGCAATCTATTTGGTATGGAATGGAGGGATCAGAGTATCTCCGGATAAAAATCCTTATATATTTGTACTACAGTAACCTAAGGGTCAATATTTTTTTCTTGAGTAAATGGTTTTTAATTTGTTATATGCCTTGGGAGGATTTCCAGAGTCCTGGAAAAAACTACCATTTCAGGTAGTTTTTGACAATTTTGTCCAAATTTATCATAGTTTGAAGGGAGATGATTGCTGAGCCCTTCATTCTGCCATTCTAGAAAACCTTCTTCTGTTAGTCTGATTTTGTATTTTATTAATATTAGATATTGCCCCTGGTATTTTGTCATATCATTTTGTTGACATATTTTTATTATAAGGTAAAGATTAAGGAGATTTTTAAGAATTCTTTGAAGCTTAGACTTAATTGCTTTCTTCTAAAGAATATTTTAATTTTCTTCAACCATTTGCCTGGAAAAAATATGAACTCAGAAATATTTTTTTAAAGATTTTATTTATTTATTGGTCAGAGAGAGAGAGAGAGAGAGAGCGAGTGAGCACAGGCAGAGTGGCAGGCAGAGTCAGAGGGAGAGGCAGGCTCCCTGCGGGGCAAGGAGGCCAATGTGGGACTCGATCCCAGGACGCTGGGATCATGACCTGAGCCGAAGGCAGCTGCTTAACCAACTGTGAATTCAGAAATATTTTCAACTAAACTTTCTGTCTTTAATTTCTTAGGATCATATTATTATTTTGGTGTTAAAGATTTTCAAAGAAAGATATATTTTCTCTTTTACCCAGGGACATACTTGAATTACTTTTGATTCTTGTATGGCATGTTTTTCTCTTATTCTCTGTTTTAATAAGCGTTTTAAGGCTCTGATTTTGCAAGAATATCCTTTTAGTTTCCTACCTTGCAGGGTTTTTGTTTGTATGTTTGTTTGTTTTCCCTTATCCCTTTTTCCTATCATGCCTTGATATTTGAAATCACAAGGATAACATAGATCTGCAGATACCATCAGGGAAGCAGTATGCTGAAGAGCTGGGTTGTCCTTCTGTATTTATGCTTTCTCATTATTTTGGTCTTACATTAAGCAGAATAATAGCTCTGATAAAATATCCATATCCCAATTTCTGTAAGCTGTGAATATGATAAGTTATATGACAAAGAAAAATTAAATTTGCAGGTATGAGTTAAAGTTGATAATCAGTTGACTTTGAGATGGGCAGATTATCCTGGATTACCCATGTTGGCCCATTGTCATAAGAGGAGCCTTTGTAAAGGAAAGAGCAAGGTAGAATCCAAAGATCCAGACAGATGGCAGCATACAACTCTTTCCACTGATGCTGGATTTGAAGATGGTGGCTTTAAAGATGGAGCCAAGAATCAAGGAATGAAGGCAGCTACCAGAAGCCAGGAAAGTCAAATAAATATATTATTTAGAACCACAGTACCTTTGACATCTTGATTATAGGCCAGTAAGATACATTTCAGACTTATCACATTTATAAATGTAAAATGATACATTTGTGTGATGTAAAGGCAATAATTTTGTAGTAATTTGTTATGATAACCATGGGACACTGATATTAGCTTAAAAATATATTACTCACTTCAGGGAGGAGTCAAGATGGCAGAGAATTAGCAGGCTGAGACTACATCAAGTAGCAGGAGATCAGCTAGATAGCTTATCTAACATTGCAAACACCTACAAATCCAATGGGAGATCAAAGAGAAGAAGAACAGCAATTCTACAAACAGAAAATCGACCACTTTTGGAAAGGTAGGACCAGCGCAGAAGTGAATCCAAAGTGACAGGAAGATAGACCACAGGGGGAAGGGCCGGCTTCCAGCAACGGGCAGAGCAATGGAGCACAAAAATAGGACTTTTAAAAGTCCGCTCCACTAAGGGACATCGCTCCAGAGGCTAAAGCAGGGTGAAGCCCATGGGAAGTCAGCATGGCCCCATGTCCCGCAGGGTCATAGAAGGATTGGGGGTGTCTGAGTGTCGTAGAGTTCGCAGGTATTAGAATGGGGAAGCTGGATACAGAGACAGAGCCGAGGAGTGAGTTCTCAGCTTGGGGTTACCTTGAACTGGTCGCAGGCTGGGTGAGCTCAGAGTATGGCTGGAGGCCAGGGAGACGGGACTGATTGCACGCTTTTCTCTGAGGGCACACTGAAAAATGGGGCTCCCACCTCTTGGCTCCTCCAGGCCAGAGATTGGGAGGCTGCCATTTTCATTCCTGTCCTCCGGGACTCTACAGAAAGCATTCAGGGAACAAAAGTTCAGGAAAGTGAACCCGAGCAGATTACTTAGCCCGGTCCCTATTAAGGGCAGTGCAATTCTGCCTCGGGCAAAGACACCTGAGAATCACTACAACAGGCCACTCCCCCAGAAGATCAACAAGAAATTCAGCCAAAACCAAGTTCACTTACCAAGGACAGCAGCGGAATTCCAGAGAAGGAGAAAGCAAAACACGAAACTCATGGCTTTCTCCCCATGATTCTTTAGTCTTGCAGTTAATTTAATATTTTTAAATTTTATTTTTTTTCTTCTGCTAATTTTTTAACTTTTACCCTTTTCTTTTTTAACATTTTTAACTAGCTTTTCTTAACAATATCTTTCATAAAAAAATCTTTTTTGAAACTTCATTATTATAGTCATATTTTATCCTTCATTTTATTTAACTTTATTTTTTGTATACACATAGGGTTTTTTCTTCTAAAAAATTTGGGGTAAAACTCCTTCTAATAGATCAAAATATACCCTAAATCTAGCTCTGGGATTATTATAACTCCAGTCCAAGCGAATTCTCTCCACTTTCTTTTTCTTTATTCCCCCAACCAAGTTACTTTATCAACTCATTTTTTAGAAATAAAACAATTTTTTTTCATCTTTATAGGCATATTCCATCCCTTCATTGTGTTTACCCTTATATACGTTTTTCACTCTTTAAAATTTGGGAAGTAGTTTCTTCTAAGAGACCAAAATACTCACAAAATTAAGTGGGTGACACTGTTCTAGTCACCAGTTTAATATTTTTTTCTATTCTTTTCTATATTTTTTCTTTATTTGTTTTCTTTTTTTTAATTTTTTTTTCTGAATTTCTTTTTATCCCCTTCCCCGCCCCCATGATAAGGGGTCTCTTCTGATTTGGTTAAAGTGCATTTCCCTGGGGTCTTTGCCACCCTTTCAGAATTTTATTTGCTCCTTCATATACTCTTATCTGGACAAAATGACAAGGAGGAAAAACTCACCACAAAAGAAAGAAGAAGAGGCAGTACCAAAGGCTAGGGACCTAATCAATACAGACATTGGTAATAAGTCAGATCTAGAGTTCAGAATGACGATTCTCAATGTTCTAGCCGGGCTTGAAAAACATATGGAAGATATTAGAGAAACCCTCTCTGGATATATAAAAGCCCTTTCTGGAGAAATGAAAGAACTGTAGTCTAACCAAATTGAAATAAAAAAAGCTATTAATGAGGTGCAATAAAAAATGGAGGCTCTTACTGCTAGGATAAATGAGGCAGAAGAAAGAATTAGTGATATAGAAGAACAAATGACAGAGAATAAAGAAGCTAAGCAAAAGAGGGACAAACAGCTACTGGACTACAAGGGGAGAACTAGAGAGATAAGTGACACCATAAGATGAAACAACATTAGAATAATTGGGTTTCCAGATGAATAAGAAAGAGAGATGGGAACAGAAGGTATATAGGAGAGAATTATTGTAGAGAATTTCCCTAATATGGCAAAGGGAACAAACATCAAAATCCAGGAAGTGCAGAGAACCCCACTCAAAATCAACAAGAATAGGTCCACAACCTGTCACCTAATAGTAAAACTTACAAGTCTTAGTGACAAAGAGAAAATCCTGACAGCAGCTTGGGACAAGAAGTCTGTAACATACAATGGTAAAAATATTAGATTGGCAGCAGACTTATCCACAGAGACCCGGCCAGAAAGAACTGGCATAATATATTCAGAGCACTAAATGAGAAAAACATGCAACCAAGAATACTATATCCATCTAGGCTATCGTTGAAAATAGAAGGAGAAATAAAAAGCTTCCAGGACAAACAAAAACTGAAAGAATTTGCAAACACCAAACCAACTCTCCAGGAAATATTGAAAGGGGTCCTCTAAGCAAAGAGAGAGCCTAAAAGTAGTAGATCAAAAAGGAACAGAGACAATACACAGTAACAGTCACCTTACAGGCAATACGATGGCACTAAATTCATATCTCTCAATAGTTACCCTGAATGTTAATGGGCTAAATGCCCCAATCAAAAGACAGTGTATCAAAATGGATAAAAAAAACAAAATCCATCAATATGTTGCCTACAAGAAACTCCTTTTAGACCTGAAGACACCTCCAGATTTAAAGTGAGGGGGTGGAAAACAATTTACCATGCTAATGGACATCAGAAGAAAGCTGGGGTGGCAATCCTTATATCAGATCGATTAGATTTTAAGCCAAGGATTATAATAAGAGATGAGGAACGACACTATCTCATACTCGAAGGGTCTGCCCAACAAGAAAACCTAACAATTTTAAAGATTTTATTTATTTATTTGTCAGAGAGAGGGAGAGTGAGAAAGCGAGCACAGGCAGGCAGAGGCAGAGAGAGAATCAGGCTCCCTGCTGAGCAAAGAGCCTAATGTGGGACTCAATCCCAGGATGCTGGGATCATGACCTGAGCCGAAGGCAGCTGCTTAACCAACTGAGCCACCCAGGCGTCCCAACAATTTTAAATATCTATGCCCCTAATGTGGGAGCAGCCAAATATATAAACCAATTAATAACAAAATCAAAGAAACACATTAAAAATAGTACAGTAATAGGGGACTTTAACACTACCCTCACTGAAATGGACAGATCATCCAAGCAAAAGATCAACAAGGAAATAAATACTTTAAATGACACACTGGACCAGATGGACATCATAGATATATTCAGAACATCTATCCCAAAGCAAAAGAATACACATTCTTATCTAATGCACATGGAACATTCTTCAGAATAGATCACACCACAGGTCATAAATCAGGTCCCAACTGGTATCAGAAGATTGGGATCATTCCCTGCATATTTTCAGACCACAATGCTCTGAAGCTACAACTCAATCACAAGAGGACATTTGGAAAGAACCCAAATACATGGAGACTAAAGAGCATCCTTCTAAAGAATGAATGGGTCAACCAGGAAATTAAAGAAGAATTGAAAAAGTTCATGGAAAAAAATGATGATGAAAACATAACAGTTCAAAATCTGTGGGACACAGCAAAGGCAGGCCTGAGAGGAAAATACATAGCAGTACAAGCCTTTCTCAAGAAACAAAGTAGGTCTCAAATACACAACCTAACCCCACACCTAAAGGAGCTCGAGAAAGAACAACAAAGAAAGCCTAAACCCAGCAGAAGAAGAGAAATCATAAAGATCAGAGCAGAAATCAATGAAATAGAAACCAAAAAACAATAGAACAAATCAATGAATCTAGGAGCTTGTTCATTGAAAGAATTAATAAGCTTGAGAAACCCCTGGCCAGACTTATGAAAAAGAAAAGAGAATGGACCCAAATAAATAAAACCATGAATGAAAGAGGAGAGATCACAACCAACACCAATGAAATATGAACAATTATAAAAACATACTATGAGCAACTCTACACCAACAAATTTGACAATCTGGAGGAAATGGATGCATTCCTAGAGACATATAAACTACCACAACTGAACCAGGAAGAAATAGAAAACCTGAACAGACCCATAACCAGTAAGGAGATTGAAACAGTCGTCAAAAATCTCCAAACAAACCAAGCCCAGGGCCAGACAGCTTCCCAGGGGAATTCTACCAAACATTTAAAGAAGAATTAATTCCTATTCTCCTGAAACTGTTGCAAAAAATAGAAATGGCAGGAAAACTTCCAAACTCATTTTATGAGGCCAGCATCACCTTGATGACAAAACCAGACAAGGATCCCATCAAAAAAGATAATTACAGACCAATATCCTGATGATCACATATGCGAAAATTCTCACCAAAATACTAGCCAATATGATTGAACAGAATGTTAAAAGGATTATTCACCACGACCAAGTGGGATTTATTCCAGGGCTGCAAGGTTGGTTCAACATCCGCAAATCAATCAATGTGATACAACACATTAATAAAAGAAAGAACAAGAACCATATGATACTCTCAGTAGATGCTGAAAAAGCATTTGACAAAGTGCAGCATCCCTTCCTGATCAAAACTCTTCAAAGTGTAGGGATAGAGGGCACATACCTCAATATTATTAAAGCCCTCTATGAAAAACCCACCGCAAATATCATTCTCAATGGAGAAAAACTGAAAGCTTTTCCACTAAGGTCAGGAACATGGCAGGGATGTCCATTATCACCACTGCTATTCAACATAGTACTAGAAGTCCTAGCCTCAGCAATCAGACAACAAAAAGAAATTAAAGGCATCCAAATCAGCTAAGAAGAAGCCAAACTCTCACTCTTTGCAGATGATATGATACTATATGTGGAAAACCCAAAAGACTCCACTCCAAAACTGCTATAACTTGCTCAGGAATTTAGTGAAGTGTCAGGATATAAAATCAATGCACAGATATCAGTTGCATTTCTTTACACCAACAACAATACAGAAGAAGGAGAAATTAAGGAGTCAATCCCATTTACAATTGCACCCAAAACTATAAGATACCTAGGAATAAACCTAATCAAAGAGGCTAAGAATCTATATTCAGAAAACTGTAAAGTACTTATGAAGAAATTGAGGAAGACACAAAGAAATGGAAAAATGTTCCATGCTCCTGGATTGGAAGAACAAATATTGTGAAAATGTCTATGCTACCTAAAGCATTCTTGACATTTAATGCAATACCTATCAAAATCCTATCCATTTTTTTCAAAGAAATGGAACAAATAATCCTAAAATTTATAAGGAACAAGAAAAGACCTCGAATAGCCAAAGGAATACTGAAAAAGAAAGCCAAAGTTGGTGGCATCACAATTCTGGACTTCAAACTCTATTACTAAGATGTCATCATTAAGACAATATGATACTGGCACAAAAACAGATACATAGATCAATAGAACAGAATAGAGAGCCCAGAAATAGACTCTCAACTCTATGGTCAACTAATCTTCAACAAAGCAGAAAGGAATGTCCAATGGAAAAAAATAGACTCAAAATGGATGAAGGACTTCAATGTGAGAAAGGAATCCATCAAAATCCTTGAGGAGAACACAGGCAGAAACCTCTTCAACCTCAGCTGCAGCAACTTCTTCCTAGGAACATCGCCAAAGGCAAGGGAAGCAAGGGCAAAAATGAACTATTGGAATTTCATCAAGATCAAAATCTTTTGCTCAGCAAAGGAAACAGTCAACAAAACCAAAAGACAACTAACAGAATGGGAGAAGATATTTGTAAATGACATATCAGATAAAGGGCTAGTATCCAAAATCTATAAAGAACTTAGCAAACTCAACACCCAAAGAACAAACAATCCAATCAAGAAATGGGCAGAGGACATGAACAGACTTTTCTGCAAAGAAGACATCCAGATGGCCAATAAAGTGCTCCATATCATTTGACATCAGGGAAATAAAAATCAAAACTGCAAAAAGATACCACCTCACACCAGTCAGAATGGCTGAAATTAACAAGTCAGGAAATGACAGATGCTAGCGAGGATGTGGAGAAAGGGGAACCCTCCTACACTGTTGGTGGGAATGCAACCTGGTGCATTCACTCTAGAAAACAGGATGGAGGTTCCTCAAAAAGTTGAAAATAGAACTACCCTATGACCCAGCAATTGCACTACTGGGTATTTACCCCAACGGTACAAACATAGTGATCGGAAGGGGCACGTGCACCCAAATGTTTATAGCAGCAATGTCTACAATAGCCAAACTATGGAAAGAACCTAGATGTCCATCAACAGATGTGTGAATAAAGAAGATGTGGTATATATACACAATGGAGAACTATGCAGCCATCAAAAGAAATGAAATCTTGCCATTTGCGATGACGTGGATGGAACTAGAGGGTATCATGCTTAGCGAAATAAGTCAATCTGAGAAAGACAAGTATCATATGATCTCCCTGATATGAGGAAGTGGAGATGCAACATGGTGGGTTTGGAGGGTAAGAAAAGAATAAATAAAACAAGATGGGATCAGGAGGGATACAAACCATCAGAGACTCTTAATCTCACAAAACAAACTGAGGGTTGCTGGGGGTTGGGGGGTTGGGAGAGGGTGGTCGGGTTATGGACATTGGGGAAGGTATGTGCTATGGTGATTGCTATAAAGTGTGTAAATCTGGGAATTCACAGACCTGTACCCCTGGGGATAAAAATACATTATATGTTTATTTAAAAATTAAAAAAATATATTAAAAATATATGTATTACTTTCCTGACATCTCAGCTATGCATTTTAATGTATTTTAAACTATCCAGTGTTTTAAATCATGCTATACCTTGAGGTTTATTCATTATATGTAGTCCTCTATATTGTTAGAAATATTAATCCATAAAACTTCTTCAGCAAAATAAAAATTGTTCACCTCTTCATGGATGCAGTTTCAGATTACTGGAGCCCAATTCAAGTGATTATGGAAAAAGAACAAGTTGTTTGTCCTAGGGAGGGCATGAAGTAGTGTACCCTTTACTTATAAGATCACATGTTCCTTTTGGCTCTGACAAATTACTCGCCACACTGTACTTACTATCTGGTCTCCATATTTTCAGAGAGTCTTTCTCTTACTTTTAGTCAACTGAACAATTTCAGTTACTACTTCATCTACTTAGTTTCTTTATTTTCCTTGGTTTTGTTTTATTTCAGTTATACCTAAGAAGATCCAGAATTATCACAGAAAGTGTTTAGCTTCCCTTCCCCACACAGTACCCTTCCTAAAAATATACCTCAGGTTCATATTTTATTTTATTTAGAAAATAGCTGTAGGTTTTTATCTATGGGAAAGCCTCTACATTTTGTGGTATAATTTAGAAACAGAAAGTTACTTGACTGATCCAGATGATCTGAATTCAGTCCCTTTAATTAACTATGGATATGTGTATGACAATGGTCCATCCTATTCTATTCATTTATTGACCCAAGTTTTGTAGTCCTCAATAGTTTCATAAGAAATAACTCTTTTTAACCTTAGACATTTTCCTTTATAGGTGCATAAGGCCATTATATTTCAATTAGAACCCATTTGCTTTTTTAAAAAGTATTTCTTTAAATTCCAGTCAGTTAACATACAGTGTAATATTAGTTTCAGGTGTACAATATAGTGATTCAACACTTTCATACCACACTTGGTGCCCATCACAAGTGCACTCTTAATCCCCATTACCTATTTATCCCATTCTCCTATTCCCCTCCCCTCCAATGACCATCAATTTGTTTTCTATGGTTAAGAGTCTGGGTTTTATTTGTTGTTCTTTATTGTTGTTCTTTGTCTTTCCACTCCCCTTCATGAACATTTGGTCTGTTTTTTAAATTCCTCATTTGCATGAAAACATATTGTATTTGTCTTTCTCTAAGTGACTTATTTAGCTTAGCATAATACTGTCTAGCTCCATTCACATCATTGCAAATGACAAGACTTCATTTTTTTATGACTGAGTGATATTCATCTATCTATCTATCTATCTATATATATACACACATATGTGTATAATGAATATATATATAAAATATATATATATATATATATATATGTAATGGAAACAGCACAAGTGTCCAATGGCTGATGATGAATAAAGAAGATATACATATGTGTATATATAGGAAGTATCTTCTTTGACAGCAAGCATAGGAACTTCTTTTTAGGCCAGGGAAACAAAACAAAACAAAAATAAACATCATCATGTTTGGGACATCATCAGAATAAAAATCTATGTAGTGAAGGAAACAATTGGCAAAACTAAAAGGCAACCTATGGAATGGGAAAAGATTTTTCCAAATGACTTCTCTTATAAAGGGTCAGTATCCAAAATATAAGAATATGTTGTGACGGGCACAGGTTGTTATATGCAACAAATGAACCATTGAACATTACATTAAAAAATAATGTATTATATGTTAAAAATCATCATTCTCATCATCATCATCAAAACTTATAAAACTCAACACCAAAAAATGAATAATTAAATTAAGAAATGGGCAGAGGACATGAATAGACATTTTTCCAAAGAAGACTTACAGATGGCCAATCATCAGGGAAATGCAAATCAAAAAAACTACAATGAGATATCACCTCATACCTGTCAGAATGGCTAAAGTTGGCAGCAACAACAACAAAACAAGTGTTTATGAGGATGTGGAGAAAGGGGAACCGTCTTGCATTTTTAGTGAGAATGCAAATTGATGTAGCCACTCCAGAAAACAATATGGAATTTCCCTATTTGCTTTTTATTTTCCATAATTTTTAAAGTTTTCTTGCCTGCTTCTGATATAATTTATGTTTTAAAATTTATGAAAATGTTTTAGATCCATATATTTTCAGTAATTTCAATACCATTTTGAGGTAGAAAGTTTTGTGTGAATGCTAACATAATCAAATGTAAACTTCATTTGCATAGTAGTTTTAAATTGGGAACCTTCCATATTCCTTTTTTTTAGGTCACATTAACTGAATTATTTTATATACATGGAGTGGAATACTTTATAGCCATAAATATGTTATCTCACTATATGTGGAAATAGGTTTTAATCAACAACTATTGAAAGAATAGAAGCTAAACACTGGGCATTCTATCTGGAATAATTCCATTTAAGTAAAATTAAATATATGAACACATCAAAGACAAGTTTTATTCAAATAAAAGTATTAGTGAACATTACAACATGGACATTGTTAGTATCATGTGACTATTCCTTGCTCTGAAAAAATGTGGATTTCAAAATTATATTATTAATATAAAGTGTTGTTCGTTGGAACATGCTGAAATGCCATCAATAATAGAAGAGCATAAAACACACTATAGACAAAAGGTGGCATTTAAATCATTAAATATAAACTGTGGTTAAGCAAAAATGTTAATTTGTTATTTTGACTTTATCCAAAACTGTAAAGAAAGCAGTAAATATTCTAAGTAGGATTCCAATTAGGGAAGAATTAATTTCATAAATACATATGTATATTTAAGTATCATGTATCAGTTTTTCCATGTGTAAAATGAGGATTAATATAGTTCCTACCTCACAGGATTCTTGTAAGCAATAATTTGTTTAATATCAATTTTATACTTAAAATATCCCTCAGTTAATGTGTTCTGTGAAAGTGTTAGTATGATATTGATAATAGTAATTATTACTGTCATTCACAAATATTACATATGTAATGTGTATATAATAAATAAATAATATATAATAAAGAAAAAGAGACATAAAGAAAAATGTGAAACAAAAAGCTAAATACTGAGGATAGTGGAATGGTAAGTAAAATTGTATAGTTCCATCCCTGAAAAGTCCTTCCAGTCAAGGTAAAGAAGATTTGGAGGGGGATCAAATTAAGCCAAATAATGTGAATAAGTAAAAACAAAACAAAAGCATAAGATGAAAGAGGTGGTGGAGGGATTGAAAGTGGAGTTTGGTATAATTTTGCTGAGTATTATATTCAAATATTGGTATTATACTGTGTTTTTTTAGCCATTCATTAATAGTATGTTTAATACTAGTTTTACTGTTCAGGGGAGAAAATGAGTCAGTAGGAAGAGTCTCTCATGTTCTGTAGGAGATTGATGAATTTTAGTGGCCCTAGGCAACTACTATGTAGTAAGTCAAATAAAGAGGAACCACTCAAAGAATGACTTAATACATTAAGCTGATTGGAAAACAACCTCCTAGCTCCTAGAATGGAAGAAGAGGGAATGGAGTAGGCAACTTGTGTATATAATATGGATGAATTTGTTAGTCAGTTATCTTACAATGAGATTTGTAGGATTAGGCCTACATTATGGAATGACACAAGACTACCAGACTTTCTAAAACATTGTGAGGGTTTCTGAATGAAATTTCTAAAGTATATAATAGGCAACAAAAACCATGAGGATTTTAGTTGTGATATACATATTCTTTAAAAAGTATTCTTAACTTCTTGGATTCTTGTGGTTAAAAAGAGAAATGAGATTTTTGATTCTCAAATACAAAGATACAGAGGAAGAAACTTTATTTCAGCATTTTAATAGCAAATAATAAAGTAACCCACAGGATTTTTTTCTTGACTTACATTTTCTTCTTTCATTTTCAACAAATAAAATCTATGAATGGTTACCTCAGTACTATTTATTACATAAACTGATAAATATGGAAAATAAATATTTTTGTTGATTACTAACTTTGCATGCAAAACAAAACAACAAACACCCACTGTTCCTATGATTTATGTCAGATGTTTAGAGGAAGTTTTTCCTTAAAAGCAACATAAGACAAGGACAGCTTTCTCATTGGCAAAATTGTGTTTAAAAAGAAAATAAATATACTTCTTTTCTTTTTCACATTTGAGTGCTTTTGCTTCATTTTTACTACCTAATGACTGCACATAGTAGACAGAGACACTTTACAAATACACAGATAAGTAGTTGATATTCCTGGGATAAATCTTTCCTTCTCTGTTATCAATATGAATAAATTCTTGACTGGATTATTTGTTTTTTGGGTGTTGAGTTTGATAAGATCTTTATAGATCTTGGATACCAACCCTTTATCTGTTATGTCATTTGCAAACATCTTCTTCCATGGCAGAAGACATGAACAGATACATCTCCAAAGAAAACATACAAATGGGCAACAAACACATGAAATGCTCCACATAACTTGCCATCAGAGAAGTACAAATCAAAACCACAATGAGATACCACCTTACACCAGTTAGAATGGCTAAAATTAACAAGACAGGGGACAAGAAATGTTGGTGAGGATGTGGAGAAAGGGGGGCCCTCTTACACTTTTGGTGGGAATGCAAGCTTATACAGCCACTCTGGAAAAGAGTATGGAAGTTCCTCAAGACCTTAAAAATAGAGCTAAATTACAACCCAGAAATTTCACTACTGTGTATTTACCCCAAAGATAAAGATGTAGTGAAAAGAAGGGGCACATGCACCCCAGTGTTCATAGCAGCAATGTCCACAATAGGCAAACCATAAGGAGTTGAGATGTCCTTCAATGGATGAATGGATAAAGAAGATGTCATTCATATATGCAATGGAATATTACTCAACCACCAGAAAGGATGACTGACTATCATTTGCATCAATATGGATGGAATTGGAGGATATTATGCTAAGTGAAATAAGTCAAGCAAAGAAAGACAATTTTATTGGTTCATCATATGTGTATTTTAAGGAATAAGACAGAGAACCACAGGGGAAGGGAGGGAAACTGAATGGGAAGAAATCAGAGAGGAAGACACACCATGAGAGACTTTTGATTCTGGGAAACAAACTGAAGTTTCCAGAAGGAAGAGGGTGGGGGAATGAGATAACTGGGTGATGGATATTAAGAAGGGCATGTGTTGTGATGAGCACTGCATGTTATACACAACTAATGAATCATTGAACACAACATCAAAAACTAATGATGTTCTATATATTGATTATTTGAATTTGTCATTTTGGCATTAGCTTTGTTTCCTCATTTTGAGTATATTCACTGGTCATTTTTAGGATTCACATTTTATTTTATTTTATTATTTTATTTTATTTTTTCAGTGTTCCAAGATTGTTTATGCACTACAGCCAGTGCTCCATGCAATACATGCCCTCCTTAATACCCATGACCAGGCCCTCCTAGGCCTCCACTCCCCTCCCCTCCAAAACCCTCAGTTTGTTTCTGAGACCACAGTCTCTCCTGATTCATCTCCACCTCTGATTTCCCCCAACTCACTTCTTCTCTCCTTCACCCAATGTTCTCTGTGTTATTACTTATGCTCCACAAGTAAGTGAAACCATATGATAATTGACTCTCTGCTTGACTTATTTCACTCAGCATTATCTCCTCCATTCATTAATGAACCCATTGAATGGAGCTTTTTAAAAAATAAAATACAATATAGAAGAGAAACATTTTTCCAAGCTTTCCAATTTTTTTTTCGTTTTGATTACTTGACTCATTTGATCTTTCTGCCCCTAGAAATAACGTTTTTGAAACAAGGGGCAGAAAGATCAAATGAGTCAAGCAATCAAAGTGAAAAAAATTAGAAAGCTTGGAAAAATGTTTTTCTTCTACATAGTATTTATTTTTTAAAAAGCTCCATTAAATGGGCTCATTAATTCTAAGTGGGCTTCCTCCAGACCTGACTGATAAAGTTTCAGTGGGCCTGTTCAGACACTCAGATTTAGTGTTCAAAATTCAGGACCCTGTTCATGTGTCCCAAACTTCCTTTTACACCAGAACCATTTTCTTCCTCCTAGAAGAGAAGAGTTCAACCTGAATAAAATTAATTGGACTCTAAGAAATCTGTCAAAAAGGTTAAATGAACAATTCAGATTAACAGGAGTCAGATCACATAAAAGTGAGGAAATCAGAATCATTTGGCTTTATTATTAGTGCTGAAACATGGAGGTACCCAAGCGAGATCACAGTGCAGCTAGAAGAGGGTGTGAGATAAAGAAAGGGAATTAGAACTATGTCTGGTCTTTAGGCCTGTCATGAATCCTGAAGTGTGCTGTGTTTAGCACAGTATCATTGTCTTTATAGAAAAACCACTAGTAAAACCATAGTTATTTTTAAATTTTAGTGAGTTATTCTTCATGCCATACAATAAAAGTTAAAGAGGAGAACAAAAACAACTTTTGATTTGAAGGAAGTTAATGACATTTCATTAACTAACTGTAAATAGTAACAGCATAAGCTGGATGGAAAGTTGCTTTCACAGGCCATAAATGCTTAATGTTTATTACCAATAAAAGTCAAAGGAGCATTTAGTAAAGCAGTTTACCAAACAAACATTAAATACTTTAATGCATTAACTTCAGTGGACAGAATCAGGCTATTTAATTAGCAATGACTAATCTGTTAAGCTTTGATTCACCACAAATGATCTGCAGCTTAATACAGGATGATAGCCTTTGAAAGGTAGTGATGAGAGTAAACATCAGCTGGGGAGTGTAAGAGGTTGATATCCTTGAAAGCAAGAGAAAATTAAGACCAGTTTGGTTGTAGTTTAATCTCACACAAAACTAAAAGAAGAAAAATACTCACTTATACTGCATGATATGGTGGAAAGAAAATGACTCCCCTCTTCTGAGCTGTATGTGAAGATAGTTTACTACTTAAGATATAGCTTTTTCACCTACAAAATGAACCCTATATCACAGGGTGGCTTTGAAGATTAAGGATAGCATGAGTTGTTCTGGGATATAACGAGTACTTATATGTAATTTTACTTCACATTATTTTGATTCTTCTGTCTCCATTATTTCTGCTATATACTTATACCTACCACTGCTACTACTACTACTACTACTACTACTACTACTACTACTATTATATTTGTGCCATTTAATGAGAACAAATGTGTCAAGCTATAAAATTTTTGAGTTTCAAGGAAAATAAAATCACAGATTACCTTTAGTGATAGACATTTATTACAAGGGCATAGAAGAAATAATCTCACTTGTCACATTGTCAACATAGATCTAGGATTTTTTAAATTAACATATAATGCATTATTTGCCCCAGGGGTACAGATCTGTGAATCATCAAGCTCACACATTTCATATCACTCACCATAGCACATACCCTCCCCAATGTCCATAACCCAGCCACCCTATCCCTACTCCCCCACCCCCCAGCAACCCAGTTTGTTTTGTGAGATTAAGTTTCTTATGGTTTCTCTCCCTCCAAGTCCCATCTTGTTTCTTTTTTTCCCTCCCTACCCCCATGACACCCCGCCCTGCCTCAAATTCCTCATACCAGACAGATCATATGATAATTGTCTTTCTCTGATTGACTTATTTTGCTTAACATGATACCCTCTAGTTCCATCCACATTATTGCAAATGGCAAGATTTCATTTCTTTTGAGGGCTGCATAGTATCCCATTATATATATAATGGAATACTATTATATATATGCATATATATATGCATGTATGTGTGTGTGTATATAAACATCTTCTTTATCCAGTCATCTGTTGATGGACATCTAGGTTCTTTCCATAGTTTGGCTATTGTGGACATTGCTGCTGAAACAATTGGGTGCATGTGCCACTTCAGATCACTACATTTGAATCTTTAAGGTAAATACCCAGTAGTGTGATTGCTGGGTCATAGGATAGCTATATTTTTACTTTTTGAGGAACCTCCATACTGTTTTCCAGAGTGTCTGTACCAGCTTGCATTCCTACCAACAGTGTAGGAGGGTTCCCCTTTCTCTGCATCCTCCACAACATCTTTCATCTCCTGACTTGTTAATTATAGCCATTCTGACTGGTGTGAGAGTTCAGATTTTTTAGCATAATGATGTATATTGGTTTTTGAAGTAAACAGGATACATTATTCATTATTATTTGGAACAGCTGCCTAAGCTGAGTAATACACCTCTTTTTATTCATCTAACATTTATGCTTCCAGAAAGGTGTTTTGACTAGTTTGTTTGTTACCACTCACTGTGGGAGGGTTAATGCCAAGCCACCTCAGAAATTATTAGCTATCTTTGTGCCCATTCAGGTTAGCAAATTTGGCTTTTCTTATACCATTTGTTACATGAAATGGCTTACAGAGGAAAGATCCTGTTGGGCCACTTTTCTTGAAAGTGTATTTAGAGGGGTGTATTTAGTGGGAAGTTTAGAAGTTTTATGGAGATGTACTCACATTTATTATGAAGACATAATATATTTCACATAAAACACTAAGGAATTTGTATACATTAACTCTATTTCAGTGATTCTGTGAGGTAGTTATTATCCCCTTTTTATAGATGAGAAAAAATGAGGCTCTCAAAAAATTTAAAACCAAATGTCTAGTCAATGACATTGATGGGATTCAAATCCAAGTTTGACCATTGTTCACTCTATCAGCTGATTCTCATGTACCAGTTCTGCTATTAACTTAGGACCTTGTGTAAGTCACTCCTTCACATTGAGGTCTTTATTTCCTTATGTAAAAAGGTTGAATTATATCACCAATATTCTATTTATTTACTTTTATTTATTTTTTCCAATATTTTTTATTGCTATGTTAGTTACCATACAGTATATCATTAGTTTTTGATCTAGTGTTCCATAATTCATTGTTTGCATATAACACCCCGTGCTCCATGCAATCTGTGCCCTCTGTAATACCCATCACCAGGCTCACCCATTCCCCCACTCCCTTCCCTTCTAAAACTCTGTTTATTTCTCAGAGTCCATAGTCTCTCATAATTCATCTCCCATTCTGATTTCTCTCCCTCCTTCATTTCTCCCTCCTCCTAATGCCCTTTATGCTATTCCTTATGTTTCACAAATAGGTGAAACCATATGATAATTGACTTTTTCTGTTTGATTTATTTCACTCAGCATAATCTCCTCCAGGCCCATTCAAGTTGATGTGAAATTTGGGTATTCATCCTTTCTGATGGCTGAGAAATATTCCATTGTATATATGGACCACATATTCTTTATCCATTCATCTTCTGAAGGGCATTTCATTTCTTCTCACATTTTGACTATTGTGGATATTGATGTTATGAACATTGGGGTGCATATGCCCCTTCTTTCCACTACATCTCTACCTTTGGGACAAATACCCAGTAGTACAATGGCTGGGTCATAAGGTAACTCTATTTTTTAATTTTTTCTGGAACCTTGATTCTGAAACCAGGCAAAGACCCCATCAAAAAGAAGAATTTCAGTGGGGAATAAGATGGCGGGGAAGTAGGAGGAGGCGCCTTTTCAGCCTGTTCCCCAAAGTGAGCTGATTACCTACCAAAGAACTCCATTAACCCATGAAGTCAGGCTGATATCAGAATTATACATGTCTGGATCTCTACAGGGGCAGAAGATGCCAGTGGGCAGGTAAAGTGGAGTGGGAAGGCTGACTGATATCAGAAGGTAAACAAAAGGGGGAGGGAGCCACCAGAGGCGACTGGTTGGAAAGTAATACCCCAATATGAGCGGGAGTGCCCTGTGTCTGGGGACCAGCATTAACTTGGAGACTGGTTGAAAGCACTCCAAAAGAGCAAAGGATCACGGGGGGAAATTGTGGGAATCAGGGCGGCTAGGGACAGGGGCTTAAGTCCCTGGTCCCAGGACAGCCTCCCTGGTGCTGAGGCAGAGAGTGTGGTGGAGAAACCAGGTCTTGGTCCCTAAGCCACCAGCACACCTGAGAATGCGTGGGTCCCAGCTCCTGTGAGGGGATGGGAGCCACGCCGGTTGGCAGAACGTGCGAGCCCTACTACAAAGCCTGAGATACGCGCACGTCCCTCACGCTCCCCTGAGAGAGTTACAAAGGCCAGGCCAGTGCTCTTTGACCCGTGCCATTGTTTCCGAGCCTAAGCCGCGCGCCCCAAACTCTTCCCTGACAGAGGTGCGCAAAAGCCCAGCCTGGTGCTTTCGAACCTGCGCCCCATTCACAGTGACTGAAATGTGCGCGTGACCCATAGCCACCCCTGAAAGAGGTGCGCGCAAGCCGGGCACTCTTAGACCCAGCAAGACCAGGCACTCCCAGCCCAAGCCAGCGGCAAAATCTCAGTGTGCGATTGCTGCTTGGAACCTCTCTGGCGGTCAGGAGCTCCCAGACAGCTGCTACTGTCTTGGTTTTGGGTACGAGCAAAAGATCCTGCGTCCCCAGGGTCTGCAACTTTAAACCTGCTCTGCCAGTGGCCAAGGGGGAACTTATTTAGGCTCTGCACCCAGACTGAGGCTTCTTTCTGAGAGGGAGATCAGGGTGCGGTTTGTTTTCCTCTAAAACTACAAAACCATCAAAAGCGGTCAAGGTGAGAGAAAAAAAATGAAGAAACATAAAAACCACCAAAGAACAAAAGCCTGAAAAAAACCAGTTTCCTCAGAGCCCACCCCCTTGAGGGGGGCTGGAGGATTTAACTCAGGAAACATCATTGACTGACAACCCACGTGGGAGGCCCGTCCCCCAGAAAACAAACCAAGAAAGAAAAAAAAAAAAAAGGAGAAAAAAAAAGGACTACAAGAGAACAACCACTACTTAATAGGAAAACTTTTATTGTTCACTCATTCCCACTATTCTGGTTCATTTTTTTTTTAACACATAGGTAAATTTTTTAACCAATTTACCATCACAGCGAGCTGTACAGTACATCAAATTCCATAATACCCTTCTAACCTGAACTTTTTGATACATACACCTATGCTATTCTCTGCATTTTTATTTTTCGAATTACTTTTTTTAAAATTTTAGTTTAGTTTAGTCTAGTTTATTCCTTTTTATTTTTATCCTCTAATATTCATATAGAGTTAAACTTCAAAGTAATCCCCTTACCCCAGTCAATACTACCCTATAGGTAAACCAATTTTTAATCCCATTTATCTTAGGAAAGTTGAGTCCTTTAACAAAGATATCAAGATACATCCAGGAAGAATCAAAACAACCTTCCTCGCACACTCTGAGAATTTATAAAAACTCTCCCATCTTCTTCCACCAGTGTTTCTGTGTTTTTGTGTTTGTCCGGATAGCATATAAATTTTACACTTGGGGTTCTTTTGGACGAGGCTCTTCCTTTATTTGCATATATATATTTTTTTCTCTTGTCATATACTTGTATCAGTCTTTTTATCTCTTTTTGTTTGTCTACTTCATAAATCTTACCTTGGGGCCCATCTGGGCTGAACCTTCTCTTTCATCTTCCCTTTCTTTCCTCTCTCTCTCTCTCTCTCTCTCTTTTTTGTTTTCTTTTTTTTTTTCTTTTCCTTTTTCTTTTCTTTTGTCTCTAGTTTGGGTGGGGAAACCTGATGGCTCAGAAGTGTTCCAGGGTGCACCTTGACTGCACCACAGCTGATACATCCTGCTACATCTGTTAGTCATCTCCCACCAAAATGACTAGGAGGAGGAATGCCCAACAGAAGAAAAATACAGAAGATGGACCTTCTGCAACAGAGCTAATGGCTATCAACATAGACAGTATGTCGGAAAGACAATTCAGGCTAACAATTATCCAGGCAATAGCTAGGTTGGAGAAAGCCATGGATGACCAAATGGAATTGATTAGGGCTGAAATGAAAGCTACCAGACAGGATGTTCACAATGTTAGGGCAGAGCTTAAAGCTACCAGGAGGAGGTTCACAATGCTCTCAATGAGTTCCAATCTAATCTAAACTCTCTCAAAGCTAGGGTAACTGAGACAGAAGGTAGAATTAGTGATCTTGAGGACAAACAGACAGAGAGAAAGGATCAGGAGGAAGCATGGAACAAACAGCTTAGAAACCACGAAAACAGAATCAGGGAAATAAATGATGCCATGAAGCGTTCCAGTGTCAGAATTATTGGAATCCCTGAAGGGGAGGAGAAAGAAAGAAGTCTAGAAGATATAGTGGAACAAGTCCTTCATGAAAATTTTCCCAATCTCACGAATGGAACCAGCGTTCATGTACTAGAGACTGAATGGTCTCCACCCAAGATTATACATTCCAAAAAAACATCACGACACCTGAGAGTCAAATTGAGGAATTATAATTGTAGGTATAAACTCTTGAAAGCCGCCAGGGCAAAAAGGTTCCTTACTTACAGAGGGAAGCCCATCAGATTAACGTCAGACCTGTCCACAGAGACCTGGCAAGCCAGAAAAGGCTGGCAAGGTATATTCAGGGCACTAAATGAGAAGAACATGCAGCCAAGAATACTTTATCCAGGAAGACTGACATTCAAAATGGATGGAGAGATAAAGAGTTTCCAAGACCGGCAAGGCTTAAAAGACTTTGCAACCACCAAGCCGACACTGCAGGAAATATTAAGGGGGGGGGGTTCTATAAAAGAGGAAAAATCCCAAGAATAGCATTGAACAGAAATATAGAGACAGTCTACAGAAAGAAAGACTTCAAAGGTAACTCGATGTCAATAAAAACGTATCTATCAATAATCACTCTCAATGTGAATGTCCTAAATGCACACATAACACAGCACAGGGTTGAAGATTGGATAAAACGACAGGACCCATCCATATGTTGTCTACAAGAGACCCATTTTGAAACTAAAGATACACACAGACTCAAAGCGAAGGGATGGAGAAGCATCTTTCATGCCAATGGGCCTCAAAAGAAGGCTGGAGTAGCGATTCTCATATATGATAAATTAGACTTTAAACTAAAGACTGTAGTCAGAGATACAGAAGGACACTACATAATCCTTAAAGGGACTATCCGCCAAGATGATCTAACAATTGTAAATATCGATGCTCCCAATAGGGGAGCAGCCAATTACTTAAGAAAACTGTTAATCAAGATAAAGAGTCATATTGATATGAATACACTAATCATAGGAGATCTTAACACACCTGTCTCAGAAATAGTCAGATCATCGAAGCAGAAAACCAATAAACAAGAGCATCGAATGACACATTGGACCAGATGGACCTCATTGATATATACAGAACATTCCACCCTAAAACAACAGAATACTCATTATTCTCAAGTGCACATGAATCCTTCTCCAGAATAAACCACATACTGGGTCACAAATCAGGACTCAACTGATACCAAAACACTGAGATGATTCCCTGCATATTCTCAGATCACAATACTTTGAAACTGGAGCTCAATCACAAGGAAAAGTTCAGAAGTAACCCAAACACCTGGAAGCTAAAGGCCACCTTGCTTAAGAATGCTTGGATCAACCAGATCAAGGAAGAACTGAAACAATTCATGGAAACCAATGAGAATGAACACTTCAGTCCAAAACCTATGGGATACAGCAAAGGCGGTCCTAAGGGGGAAATACATAGCCATCCAAGCCTCCCTCAAAATATTGAAAAATCCAGAATACACCAGGTGTCTCTACAACTTAAAGAACTGGAGAATCAACAACAAATCAAACCAACTCAACACATAAGAAGGGAAAACATCAGGATTAGAGCTGCGATCAATGAGGTAGAACCAGAGATACAGTAGAATATATCAATGAAACTAGAAGCTGGTTTTTGGAAAGAATCAATAAGATCGATAAACCATTGGCCACACTAATCCAAAGGAAAAGAGAGAAAGCCCAAATTCATAAAATTATGAATGAAAAGGGAGTGATCACAACAAACACCAAGGAAATAGAAACAATCATCAGAAGTTATTATCAACAGTTATATGCCAATAAGCGTAGCAACCTAGATGAAATGGATGCATTCCTAGAAAACTATAAACTCCCAAAATTGAACCAGAAGAAATTGACAACCTGAATAGACCAATATCTAGTAACAAGATTGAAGTGGTGATCAAAAACCTCCCAAAAAACAAGAGCCCAGGACCTCATGGATTCCCTGGGGATTTCTACCAAACTTTCAAAGAAGAAATAACACTTATTCTCCTGAAGCTGTTTCAAAAAATTGGAGCAGCAGGAAAACTTCCTGACTCTTTCTATGAAGCCAGCATTACGCTGATCCCCAAACCAGGCAAAGACCCTACCAAAAAGGAGAATTTCAGACCAATATCACTGATGAATATGGATGCTAAGATTCTCAACAAGATATAACAAACAGGATCCAACAGCACATTAAAAAGATTATCCACCATGACCAGGTGGGATTCATCCCTGGGCTACAACGTTGGTTCAACATTCACAAATCAATCAATGTGATAGAACAAAGGTATCCTTGGTAATGAAGAAGTCAAACTCTCTCTCTTTGCAGATAATGTGGATATAATTCTTTATATGGAAAACCCAAAAGACTCCACCCACTTTTTTCTCTGGTAACCATCAGTTTGTTCTCTATAGTTAAGAGTCTGTTTGTTGGTTTATCTTTTTTTCGTTATCCATTTGTTTCACTTCTTAAATTCCACATACAAGTAAAATCATATAGTATTTGTCTTTTTCTGAATTATATCACATAGGATTATAATCTCTAGATCCATCCATGTTGTTACAAGAGGCAAAATTTAATTCCTTTTTATGGCTGAGTAGTATTCTATTGCATTACTTCTTAAAATTGCATGTGAATTTATAATTTTTCAAATATAAAATTTTAATTAAAAAATACAAAGAAAAATAGCACAAATCAAAGAACAAAACAAAAACAAAAACAAAAGCATCAACCAGAAAAATCCAAAAGCCAAAGTTAGAAAAATCTGAGGTATGAAGTAATTATACTATTGGATTTTAATCTGGAGAATAAATTAAATATCTATAACCTCATACTAATATAAAGAAATGATTAAATAAATACATAAATGTATGCTTAAGAAAAGAGAGTTCGTCCTTTTAAAAAACATCAAGTTAATACATGAAAAGAGGGAGATCTAGAATTGCCATTAGGCATACACCACAGCAATAAACTCTCCATATATGATCCACCAATGATGCTCAAATTAGTGGGTTCACATTTGAGTAGAAACAATTTGCAAAGTCTTAAACTATCTCTGCCAAATACTTAACTACAGTATGAGTGAAATAAGTCAAGCAGAGAGAGTGAATTATCATATGGTTTCACTTACTTGTGGAGCATACAGAATAACATGGAGGACATTGGGAAATGGAGAGAAGTGAGTTGGGGGAAAGCAGAGGGGGAGAAAAACCATTAGAGACTGTGGACTCTGAGAAACAAACTGAGGGGTTTGGAGGGGAGAAAGGTGGGGGTTGTGTGAGCCTGGTGGTGGGTATTAAGGAGGGCACATATTGCATGGAGCACTGGATGTGGTGCATAAACAATGAATTTTGGAACCCTGAAAAAATTTAAATTTAATTTTTAAAAAAATAGTCACTTTACTTTGGAGAAACTGAACAGTATCCAACTGAATCCACTGAGTAAGGTTAACACCACCAGTGATAACATGTAAACATAAAAAATCCTTTAATATATGATACACTGACATCATGTTATTTGTATGGTATTCTTACCAAAAATAAAAAATCTTTCCCCAATCATTATGAAAACATTAACTGAGAGATATTCTTCAAAATAACTTACTGGTGTCCTTTAAAATTGATAAAAGTTGGGACAGACATGGTTAAATCAATTAACTGCTACAGATTGGAGAAGACTAAGGAGAAATAACAACCAATACAATCAGGGATCCTGGATAGAACTCTGGTCTAAATCAGGAGAATGGGAGGAAGTTTCATGAAATTAGAATGCCCATAATTTTGTTAATAATATTGTACTAATGTTACTTTTTTATTGTTCTTAGTAACTATACAATGGCTGTGTAAAAAGTTAGCTTTAGGACAAGATAGGTGAAGCATAAAAGGACATTCTGTACTACTTTTCAACTGTTCTCTATGTATAAAATTAAAGTTAATAAAAACAAGCCACCACATTTTCATCAATCTCTAGTTCTACTTTTGCTTCAGTTGAGAAATCATTGTTTTATGATTGTCAGAACTTTAGGCTAAGGGATTATAGCCCTTCTGTCTCCCCTTTTTTTCGGTTAAGCCCAAGGTATTCACATATCTTCCTGTGACTTCATTCCCAAAAACAATTTTCAGACTCCATTTAGTTTATATTCTTCAGGAATTGTCATCTGACAATCAGTTTGTCCTATTCCTTGACTTAACAGTCAATTCAAGGATGTATATCTAAGCCATTGTTGAAGTATAAGACACAAGAAAGTATTTCTGGAGGCTTCTCAGTCCCCTCAACATGCTGGGTGCTATGGTTTAAAGAGGTAACATCCAGCACTATTGCAGACATTTTTGACAACATGAAGATAACTTGATTGCAAATGAAGCTGACCCATACCATAGAACATATTCAAGATAATTGCAGAAAATCTGAAGAGGAGCCTTGATAATGTTACAGTATATAAACTAGATATAGCCCCATAGTGTAGAGCCATTCACTGACATGATCTGATAAATTTACTTTTATTAAAGATGTTTTGGGGGATGTATTCTGTGACTTGTGACATAAAACCTCCTAACCATTAGTTCATATTATACATTATTACTATTCCTTATGAACCCTTGTACAATATTATGATCTTTTTCAGCCATAGTGCAGCTATCAATTAATTGGAGTTGTCATATAAAATGCAGCCTATTTTTTCCTCCTTAACCTTAGGATATGTTAGACATTGTGCCAGATGGTATGGAGGACACGTAGATGAATGTGAGGGAGTTCCTGTTCTTCAGTAATGACCAGTTAACTGCAAAAGTTAGGACATTCATACAAATAGGAAGGAATAAGGTAGAAAATGGTACAGTCGTAAGAAGCTACATGTTAAATATTATAAACTTTTAGAAGAGTATGGGATTATGTATAGCTCAGTAAATCAGGAAAGACTGAATGGGAGACATGACATTTTTGAGGATGACCTTGAGAAATGATGTTGGTGTTTGACGTGATTATCTGCTTTGTGTGTGTTGAGTGTGAGAAGTTCTATGATTTTGGATATAGCCCTTTGTCTGTAGTGTCATTTGTGAATGTCTTCTCCCATTCCTTGGTTTGCCTCTTTGTTTTGTTGTTTCCTTTGCCATGCAGAAGCATTTTATCTTGATGAAGTCCTAAAGTTCATTTTCACTTTTTGTTTCCTTTGCCTTTGGAGACATGTCTTGAGACATGTCTTGCTGTGGTCGATGTTGAAGAGGTTGCTGCCTATGTTCAGCTCTGGATTTTGATGGATTTACTGAAGAGACTGCCTTTCTTCCATTGGAAATTGGATTTTTTTCCTGCTTTGTCAATGATTAGTTGACCATAGAGTTGAAAGTCCATATCTGGGCTCTCTATTCTGTTCCATTGATCTGTGTGCCTATTTCTGTACCAGTACCATGCTGTCTTGGTGATCACAGATTTGTAATACAGATTAAATAAGGCAATTATGATGTCCCAGGTTTTTTTTTTTTCTTTCTTTTTTTTTCAACATTTCTTTGGCAATTCAGGGTCTTTTCCGGTTTCATACAAATCTTAGGATTGTTCTAGCACTTCAAAAAATGCCAATTGTATAAGAATGGCATTGAAAGTATAGATTACTCTGGGCAGCATAGGCATTTTAACAATGCTCTGGTCAGCATAGACATTGTAACAATGTTTGTTTGTTTGTTTGTTTTTCTGATATATAAGCATGGAATGTTTTTTGACCTTTTTGTGTCTTTCTCAGTTTCTTTCATGAGGGTCCTGTATTTCCTAGAGAATAGATGATTTACCTCTTTGGTTAGGTTTATTCTAAGGTATCATATGGATTTTGGTTCTACCATAAATGAAATTTGGTTAGGTTTATTCTAAGGTATCATAAGGGTTTTGGTTCTACCATAAATGAAATTGATTCACTATTTTCTCTTTCTACAGATTCATTGTTAATGTATAAGAAAGCAACTGATTTCTCTGCATTGATTTTGTATCCTGTCACATTACTGAATTTCTGTATGAGTTCTAGTAATTTGGGGGTAGAGTCTTTTGGGTGTTCCACATAAAGTATCATGTCATCTGCAATGAGAGAGAGTTTGACATCTTCTTTGCCAATTTGAATACCTTTTATTTCTTTTTATTGTCTAATAGCTGTTGCTAGGACATCTAGTATTATGTTGAACAACAGTGGGGAGAGTGGGCATGCTTATCGTGTTCCTAATCTTAAGGGAAAGGCTCTCAGCTTTTCCCCATTGGGAATGATAGTCACTTTGGGTTTTTAATAGATGTATTTAATGAAATTGAAAAATGTTTCCTCTATCCCTATACTCTAAAGAGTTTTAATCAGGAAAGGATACTGTCTTTTGTCAAATAACTTTTTTTTGCATCATTTGAGAGGACCATGTGGTTCTTGTCTTTTATTAATTTGTTCTATCACACTAACTGATTTGCAAATGTTGAACCACTCTTGCCACCCAGGGATAAATACCACCTGGTTGGTTGTGATGGATAACACTTTTAATGTACTGTTGGATTCTATTAGCTAGAATTTTGGGATCTGTATTCATCAGGGATATTGGTCTCAAATTCTCATTTTGGGGGAAGATTTTATTTATTTATTTGACAGAGAGTAATAGATCACAAGTAGGCAGGGAGGCAGGCAGACAAAGACAGGGAAGCAAGCTCCTGCCAAGCAGAGAGCCCAAGGCAGGGCTTCATCCCAGGACCCTGAGATAATGACCCAAGCCAAAGGCAGAGCCTTAACCCATTTAGCTACCCAGATGCCCCAGAAATTTTCCTTTTTTTTAAATATATTTTCATATTGTGTTTATTTGCACAACTTTTGAACCATATGACTGGTTAAAATGCAAATGTACATATTCTATAAGTCAAAAGATTTTATAGGGTAAACACATATAATAACCAATGCTGTGAAATGCAGAAAACAAGGTTTATATTTGGTTGTGGGTTTTTTTGTTGTTTTCTTAGTTTTTTAAAGAAAAAACCTGCCTAAAATGTTAATCTTGTAAAAAGTGTGTATTTGGATTCCTGTCTCACGTTGAGGTCTTTTATCCATTTTGAGTTGATCTTTGTGTACGGTGTAAGAGAATGGTCGAGTTTCATTCTTCTACATATAGCTGTCCAGTTTTCCCAGCACCATTTATTGAAGAGACTGTCTTTTTTCCACTGTATATTTTTTCCTGTTTTGTCAAAGATTAATTGACCATAGAGTTGAGGGTCCATATCTGGGCTCTCCACTCTGTTCCACTGGTCTATGTGTCTGTTTTTATGCCAGTACCATGCTGTCTTGGTGATCACAGCTTTGTAATAAAGCTTGAAATCAGGTAACGTGATGCCGCCAGCTTTATTTTTGTTTTTCAACATTTCCTTAGCGATTTGGGGTCTGTTCTGATTCCATACAAATTTTAGGATTATTTGCTCCAGCTCTTTGAAAAATACCAGTGGAATTTTGATCAGAATGGCATTAAAAGTATAGATTGCTCTAGGCAGTATAGACATTTTAACAATGTTTATTCTTCTGATCCAAGAGCATGGAATGGTCTTCCATCTTTCTGTGTCTTCTTCCATTTATTTCATGAGTGTTCTGTAGTTCCTCGAGCACAGATCCTTTACCTCTTCTGTTAGGTTTATTCCCAGGTACCTTATGGTTCTTGGTGCTATAGTAAATGAAAGCGATTCTCTAATTTCCCTTTCTGTATTTTCATTGTTAGTGTATAAGAAAGCCACTAATTTCTGCACATTGACTTTGTATCCTGCCACGTTGCTGAACTGCTGTATGAGTTCTAGTAGTTTGGGGGTGGACTTTCAAGATACGTCTCCAAAGGCAAAGGAAACAAAAGCCCAAATAAACTTTTGGGACTTCATCAAAATCCAAAGCTTTTGCACAGCAAAGGAAACAGTCAAAAAATCAAAGAGGCAACCCACGGAATGGGAGAAGATATTTGCAAATGACAGTACAGACAAAAGGCTGATATCCAGGATCTATAATGAACTCCTCAAACTCAACACACGCAAAACAGGCAAACATATCAAAAAATGGGCAGAAGATATGAACAGACACTTCTCCAATGAAGTCATACAAATGGCTATCAGACACATGAAAAAATGTTCATCACCACTAGCCCTCAGGGAAATTCAAATTAAAACCACATTAAGATATCACCTTACACAAGTTAGAATGACCAAAATTAACAAAACAGGAAACAACATGTGTTGGAGAGGATGTGGAGAAAGGGGAACCCTCTTCCACTGTTGGTGGGAATGAAAGTTGGTGCAGCCTCTTTGGAGAACAGTGTGGAGATTCCTCAAGAAATTTAAATATAACTTTCCTATGACCCTGCCTTTGCACTACTGGGTATTTACCCCAAAGATACAAATGTAGTGAAAAAAAGGGCCATCTGTACCCCAATGTTTATAGCAGCAATGGCCATGGTCGCCAAACTATGGAAAGAACCAAGATGCCCTTCAATGGACGAATGGATAAGGAAGATGTGGTCCATATACACTATGGAGTATTATGCCTCCATCAGAAAGGATGAATACCCAACTTTAGTAGCAACATGGATGGGACTGGAAGAGATTATGCTGAGTGAAATAAGCCAAGGAGAGAGAGTCAATTATCATATGGTTTTACTTATTTGTGGAGCATAACAAATACAATGGAGGACAAGGGGTGTTAGAGAGGAGAAGGGAGTTGGGGTAAATTGGAAGGGGAGGTGAATCATGAGAGACTATGGACACTGAAAAACAATCTGAGGAGTTTGAAGTGGTGGGGGTGGGAGGTTGGGGTTCAAGGGGTGGGTATTATAGAGGGCACAGATTGCATGGAGCACTGGGTGTGGTGAAAAAATAATGAATACTGTTTTTCTGAAAATAAATAAATTAATTTAATAATAAAAAAAGAAAATCCCAAATACACAATTTTTTTCAATTTATTTATTTAGTAGCAACATGGACGGGACTGGAAGAGATTATACTGAGTGAAATGAGTTAAGCAGAGAGAGTCAATTATCATATGGTTTCACTTATTTGTGGAGCATAACAAATAGCATGGAGGACAAGGGGAGATGGAGAGGAGAAGGGAGTTGAGGGAAATTGGAAGGGGAGGTGAACCATGAGAGACTATGGACTCTGAATAACAATCTGAGGCTTTTGAAGGGGGGGTGGGTGGGAGTTTGGGTTATCAGGTGGTGGGTATTATAGAGGGCATGGATTGCATGGAGCACTGGGTGTGGTGCAAACATAATGAATACTGCTATGCTGAGAATAAATAAAAAATAAATTAAAAAAAAACAAATGTAAAAAGGTACATGAAAAAGTTCTCAACATCAATAATCATCAGGGATATGCAAATCAAAAAAATGATATATTGTCACAAACTTGTTAGAATGGCTATTATGAAAAAAAACAAGAGATAAAAAATCCTAGTGAGGATATACAGAAAAGGGAAAACTTGTGCACTATTGGGAATGTGAACTGGTACAGACACTATGGAAAAACATATAGATATTCCTCAAAAAATTAAAAATAGAACTACTATATTATCCAGCAGTCCCACTTCTATGTATATATCTGAAGAAAATTAAATTACAGCATTTAAAATATATTTTCTCCCCCCATGTTCATTGTGTCAATATTTACAGTATCAAAATATGGAAACAACCTAAATGTCTATAGGCTGATGAGTGGATAAAGAAAATGAGGTATACGCCTACAATAGAATGTTACTCAGCTATAAGTGTAAGGAAACTCTGCCATACACAATAACATGGATGAAACTTGCAGACATTCTATTAAGTGACATAAGTCAGAAAAAGAAAAAAAATAGTATAACCTCACTGATATATGTAATCTTAAGAATCTGGAATCATAGAAACAGAAAGTAGATTTAGGGTGTCCAGGGAAAGAGGTGTGGAGGAAGTGGGAATGAGAGTCAAAGGGTATAAATTTTCAGTTTTAGGATGAATAAGTTATGGGGATAGAATATATAGCACAGTAACTATAATGAATAATACTGTTTTGAATACTTAAAAGTTGCAAAAAGATACCATCTTGAAAGTTCTACCAAAAACAAAAACAAAAACAAAACAAAACAAAAAATGAGATGATGGATATATTTACTAACTTTTTGTGGTGATCATTTTATAATATATATGGATATCAAATCATTTGCAATCATCTGTGCACTTTAAAGTTAAAATATGTTGTATGTCAATTATAGCTTAATTAAGCTAGAAAAAAACAACAGCAAAAAATAAACTATTTTTTTTAAAAGGAAAGTTAGCATCTTTGTATTTCCTTCTGATCTTAGGGTGAAAACAGTCAGTCCTTCACCATTAAGTAAGAGTTTGCTGTAGGTATTTTTGTAGATAACATTTTTTAAGTTGAGATAATTCTCTTTATTCTTAAATTGCCACAAAATTATTATAAATGCTTTCTGGATTTTGTGAAATGTTTTTCCTGTATCTTTTGAGATGATCATTATATTTTCAAATATTTAGCCTAATTGGTATATTGGATTGTAGTGACTGATTTTCAGTGTTGAAAAGGCTTTCATACAAAGAATAAACACTACTTAATCACAATATATAATTATTTTTATCCATATGGGATTCAATGTGCTAATGTTTTGTTGAAGCTTTTTGGAATCAAGTTTATGACACATATTGGTCTGTAAGTTTTTTTTTTTAATTGCTTTTGTCTCATTTTGCTATTGGAGTAGTTCTGATTTCATAAAATGAGCTGGGAAGTGTCAGTATGGAAAATGTTATATAAAAATGGTGCTAACTTTTCTATTTTCTTGGTTTTATTTAAATTCAAATTAGTTAACATATAATGTATTATTAATTTGGGGGTAGAATTTAGTGATTCATGAGTTGCATATAAAATGCAGTGCTCATTACATCGAGTGCCCTCCTTAATGCACATTACCAAAGTACCCTGTCCCCTCACCCACCTCCCTTCCAGCAACCCTCAGTTTGTTCACTGTAGTTAAGAGTCTCTTATGATTTGTCTCCTTCTCTGTGTTTATCCCGTTTTGCTTTTCCTTCCCTTCTATGTTCACCAGTTATATTTCTTAAATGCCACATAAGAGTGAAATCATATGGTATTTGTCTCTTCTCTGACTTACTTATTTCACCTAGAATAACACACTCTACTTCCATCCCTGTCATTGCAAATGACAAGTTTTCATTCTTTTTGGTGGCTGTGTATATATATCCATAGATATATCTATATATATATACCACACCTTCTATATCCATTCATCTGTTGATGGACAAAAATTCCCCTTTCATATTTCTTGAAGGAGTGATTCAATATTCACAAACTCTTTTAGTTTTGCTTACCTCTATCTCTTCTTCCATCCTGAATGATAGCCATTCTAGACAAAGTATTCTCAGCTGCACTTCCCATTTACAATGCTGAATAGATCATGCCATTCTTTTCTGGCCTGCTCGGTCTCTGTGTACAGGACTGCTGCTAGTCTTACATGTCTACACATGTAGGTTAAGTACTTTTTCTCCTGAGCCACTTTCAGGATTCTGTCTTTGTAATTTGCAAGTTTCACTATAATATTTCATGATGTTGACCTGTTTTGTTTATTTTAAGGAGAGTTCTCTGTGTCTTTAGAGTTCTCACCTCTTTAGAGGTGAAAATGTTTCCTTCCCCAGATTAGGGAGTGTCTCTGGTATAATTTGCTCAAATAAATCTTCTATCTCTCTTTCCCACTTTTCTGGGACTATTAAAATAGAGATAATATTTTGCTTTATGGAATTACTGAGATACCTAAGTCTACTTTCATGATCTAGAAGATTTCTTTCCCGCTTCTTTTCAGATTTATTACTTTCCACAATTTTATCTTCTCTGTCACCTATCCTCTTCTTTACTTCTTCTGTCCTCACAGTGATTATAGCTGGTCTGTTTTGGGTCTCAGTTATAATATCTTTTACTTCAGACTGACTAGTTTTTAGGTCTTTGATCCCTGCAGCAAGGATTTCTCTGCTATCTTCTATGCTTTTTTCCAGTCCATCTAGTAGTCTTATAACTGTTGATTTAAATTCTTGTTCATGTATGCTGCTTATATCTGTTTTAGGCAAGTCCCTGGCTGTGATATTTTTCTGACCTTTCTTTTGGGGAGAGTTCCTCTGCCCTGTTGTTTTGGCTAAGTTTCTATCTTTTGTTTGTTATTAGGGTTTATTATATTTCCTGCACCTCATAGTAATGCTATCCAGGATGTGGCACTTCAGGAAATGTTTCTAGAATAAGGTGCATGCACTCTGCTATTGTGTTCTGACAATATATCCATATCCATTAGTTCTGGCCTATCCTCTATAGAGTGGGCCCATCCTCTACAGAGTGCCTCCTTGCTTGTACTGTGGGCTGTTTAGACTTTTAACTAGTTATGCTTTGATTCATTTATTAAGATAAACCTGGGAAAAAGCCTGATAAGACAAGAGAAAAATATAAAGAACAAAAAGCAAACAGAAAATCAAAAAACTATGTCTGACCCCAAGAATAAGAAAGAAAGAAGGGGGGGAATAAGGAAAGAAAAGAAGAAGAAGAAGAAGAAGAAGAAGAAGAAGAAGAAGAAGCCTGAAGATGGTGGCAGAGTATGGGACACTATTTCAACTAGTCCCCTGAATAGAGTTGGATATCAAGCAGACAACTCTGAACACCCATGAAATCATGCTGAGATGTTAGAAGATATATCTGGAACTATACCAGCAGAATACATCCAGCAGCTGGTTTTGAGATATGAAGCAGGGAGCTACAATCCTGCAGGCAGATATTGGAAGATAAAGAGAAGGGGAAGGAGCTTCCATAAGTGTAGGAACTGGGAAGGTGAAATATCAGAGGATCACAAAACCCTCACCCACTGGGTACCAGGTACAGACTTGCAGAGCTATAGCAGAGGAGAGAGGACTTTAGGGCAGACCCCCAGATTGAAACCTGGAGATTCAGGGGCATGCATGTGAACTGGGGGAGGCTGGCTGCCTTAGAAGGATAAAGGGCAAGGACATGCCTAGACGAGGAAGTGAGTGCCAGTAGTGCTGCTGTGTGGCACACAACCCAGGACACTGGGGTTTTTAACAGCACAGACAAAAACAGTCAGTATGGCCTGGGGGGTTTTCTGGAGAACAGACTGTTATCTCCGTCCTGAGATAGAAGATTGGATATGGTCATTTTTGCTCTAACTCTTGGAAAAGATGCAGAAAGCCACCAGGGAAAGACTTCAGTGAGCAAAAGCCCCTCAAAATCCGGTTTTCACCAAGTCTACCCCCCTGACAAGGGGCAGGGCAACTTGGCCCACACAGGGTTGCCTGAGTAACAGTACAACAGGTCCCTCCCCAAGAAGACAGGCTGACAGAACAAGAGGCCAATAACCCTAAGGCCCCTATAAAACAGGTGCATCCTGCCTGGGTTGTGGTCAGTAGTTTGGACACCACCCCTCAACCACCCCCACCAGAATGACTAAGAGGAGGAACCCCAACAGAAGAAAAATTCAGAGACTGTGACCTCTGCCTCAGTACTAATGGATATGGATATTGGCAAGGTGTTGGAAATAGACTTCAGAGTAACAGTTATAAAGAAAATAGCTAGGTTGGAGAAAACCATTAATGACAATGTAGATTCTCTAAGGGCAGCAGTGAGAGCTAATATGGCAGAACTTAAAAATGGTATCAATGAGATAGATCCAAACTAATCTATATACTCTGACAGCTAGGGTAGATGAGGCAGAAGAACGAATAAGTAATCCAGAAGACAAACTGACAGGAAAGAAGGATCATGAGGAGGCCTGAAACAAACAACTTAGAATCCATGAAAACAGACTTAGAGAAATAAATGGTGCCATGAAATGTTCCACTGTCAGAATTATTGGGATCCCTGAGGGTTGGAGAGAGAGGGGCGATTAGAAGATATATTTGAGCAAATCCTAGCTGAGAACTTCCCTAAGGTGGGAAATGAAACATGTACTCCTGTGCTAGAGGCAGAGAAAACAACTCCCCAAGATCAAGGAGAGAAGACCAACCTCCAGGCATGCAACAGTGAAACTCAAGAATCTTAAGACCAGGGAAACCATCTCAAGGACAGCTGGGGGTAAGAGATTCTTTACCTACAGAGGGAGCAACATTGGAATAACATCAAACCTGTCCAGAGAAACCTGGCTTGCCAGAAAGGGCTGGCAAGACATATTCAGGGCAGTAAATGAGAAGAACATGCAGCCAAGAATACTTTATCTGGCAAGACTGTCATTTAGAATGAATGGAGAGATAAAGAGCTTCCAAGACCGGCAAAAACTGAGTATGTGACCACTAGGCCAGCCCTACAAGAAATATTAAGGGGGATTCTATAAAAGGAGAAAGAGCCCCAAAGTGATATAGAACAGTAATTTACAGAGAAAACTATAGAAACAAGGACCTCACAGGCAACATGATGACAATAAAATCACTTGAAATCATGTCCTTTCAATAATCACTCTCAACGTGAATGACCTAAATGCTCCCATGAAATGGCACAGGGCTGTAGATTGGATAAAAAGACAGGGCCCATCCATATGCTCTCTACAAGAGACTCATTTTAAACCTAAAGATACATGCAGACTGAAAGTGAAGGGATGGAGAACCATCTCTCATGCCAAGGGACTCCAAAAGAAAGCTGGGGTAGCAATTCTCATATCAGGCAAATTAGTTGTTAAGCTAAAGACTGTAGTCAGAGATACAGAAGGACACTACATCATTTGCCTCGGGTCTATCTGACAAGAAGATCTAACAATTGTAAATATCTATGCCACCAACATGGGTGCAGCCAACTACCTAAGCCAAATGTTAATCAAAATAAAGAGATACATTGATAAGAATGCATTAATTGTAAGGGACCTTAACACTCTCCACTCTCAGCAACAGACAGATTGTCTAATCAGAAAATCAACAAAGAAACAAGAGCTTTGAATGACATATTGAACCAGATGGACCTCATAGATATATACAGAAAGCCCTGAAACAAAAGAGTACTCATTCTTCTTGAGTGCACATGGAACTTTCTTCAGAATAGGCCAAATACTGGGTCACAAATCAGGTCTCAACTGATACCAAAAGACTGAGATAATTCCCTGTATATTCTCAGACCACAGTGCTTTGAAACTGGAAGTCAATCACAAGAGAAAGTTTGGAAGGAACTCAAACACTTGGAAGCTAAAGACCACCCTGCTCAAGAATGTTTGGGTCAACCAGGAAATCAAGGAACTTAAACAATTCATGGAAACCAATGAGAACAATAACACATTGGTCCAAAACCTATGGGATACTGCAAAGGTGGTCTTAAGGGGAAAAAATAGCCATCCAAGACTCAACTGAAACAAAACAAAACAAAACAAAACAAAACAAAACAAAACAAAAAAAACCTAGTAAAATCCCCAATACATAATCTCTCCTTATACCTTAAATAGCTGGAAAATCAACAACAAATTAAGGCTAACCCACACACGAAAAGGGAAATAATTAAGATTAGAGCAGAGATCAATGCATTAGAAACAGAGATACAGTAAAACACATCAACAAAACTAGAAGTTGGTTCTTTGAAAGAATTAATAAGATCAATAAGCCACTGACCAGGATATCATTTTTTAAAATTACCTATGGTGGATTTCTTTTCTTATTTGATGGAGTAAAATCTATTTTATTTTATTACATCTTGAATTAGTTTCCTCTTTCTACGATAACAAATTTAGCAGCATAAAACAAAATCCATTTCTTATATAATAGTCTTATAGATCAGAAATCCATAAGAGGCTCAAATAATTCCTCTACTTGGGGTTTCTCAAGAATAATATCAAGGTCTTTGCTAGCTGGGTTCTTATCTGGAGGATCTGGGGGAAATTCCACTTGTATCATAAGTTGTAAGTATCATTCAGTTTCTTGGGGATGTAGGGTTGTAGCTGAAGTCCCTATTTTCCTGCTGGCTGCCACCCGGGATCATCTTATATTCTAGAGGCTGCATTAGCTAGTGTTCCATTCCACTTTCAAAATGAGCTTTCACTTTGGATTTCTCTGATATCACTTATTTTAACATTTTTCTGACTCCTTCTTCCAAATTTAAAGGCTCATTTGATTATTTAGGCTACACTGAAATAATTCAAATTAATCTCACAATTTTATAACTGCAAACTACTTTCTGCCACATATCCTAACATAATCACAGGCATGGCACCAGAGAGCAAAGGCCATGGGGGCTGAAATTATTCCAACCACACATCTACATTCTGACTTTCATTAGGAAAGACTTCCTACACTCATTACACAGAGGAAAATATGTCTCTTTTTTCTAGAAATTGTATTGTCTTGTTTCCTACATTTACGTGCCCAGCCCATCTGGAATTTATTCTTGTGTATGTTGTGAAAAGTAGATCTAATTTTATTCTTTTTTTAAAATTTATTTTCAGTGTAACAGTATTCATTGTTTTTGCACCACACCCAGTGCTCTATGCAATCCGTGCCCCCTCCAATACCCACCACCTGGTTCCCACAACCTCCTACCCCCCACCCCTTCAAAACCCTCAGATTGTTTTTCAGAGTCCATAGTCTTTTTTTAAAAGATTTTATTTATTTACTTGAGAAAGAGAGACAGAGAGCACAGAGGGAGAGGGAGAAGCAGACCCACACTGAGCAGGGACTAAATTATTTGTTTTATTGGGTGTTGAGTTTGAGAAGTTCTTTATAGAACTTGGGTATCGGCCATTTGTCCGTAGTGTCATTGGCAAATATCTTCCCCCAACGTGTAGGTTGCCTTTTAGTTTTGTTGACTGTTTCCTTTGCTGTGCAGAAGCGTTTGGTCTTGATGAAGTCTCAAAAGTCCATTTTTGCTTTTGTTTTACTTGTCACGAGAGACATGTCTTAAAGGAACTTCTTGTGGCCAGTGTTGAAGAGGTTACTGCCAATGTTCTTCTTCAGGCTTTTGATGGATTCCTGTCTCACACTGAGGTCTTTCATCCATTTTGAGTTTATCGTCATGCATGGTGTAAACAAATGGTCCAGTTTCATTTTTCTATACGTAGTTGTCCAATTTTCCCAGCATTTGTCAAAGAACTGTTTTTTCCCCCTTGGATAGTCATTCCTGCTTTGTCAAAGATTAGTTGACCATAGAGTTGAGGGTCCATTCCTGGGGTCTATTCTATTCTCCATTCTATTCCATTGATCTACGTGTCTGTTTTTGTGCCAAAACCATGCTGTCTTTGTGATAACATCTTTGTAATATAGCTTGAAGTCAGGCTTTGTGATGCCTCCATCTTTGGTTTTCTTTTTCAACACTCCCATGGCAATTCAGTGTGTGTGTGTGTGTGTGTGTGTGTGTGTGTGTGTGTGTGTGTGTGTTTTCTGTTTTGTTTTGCTTTGCTTTCATTGTTTGTTTGTTTGTTTTTAGATTCTCTACAAATTTTAGGATTGTTTGTTCCAGAATTGTGAAAAATGTCAATGGTGTTTTGATAGAAATGTCATTGAATGTGTTGATTGCTCTGGGCAGCATAGACATTTTAACAATATTTATTCTTCCAAATCATGACCATGGGATATTTTTCTATCTCTTTGTGTTTTCTTCAATTTCTTTCATAAGTGTTTTGTAGTTTCTTGAATATGGATCCTTTACCTCTTTGGTTAGGCTTATTCCTCAGTATCTTATGGTATTTGGTGCTATTGTAAATAGAATAGATTCCTTAATTTCTCTTTCTTCAGTCACATTGTTAGTGTATAGAAATGCAATTGATTTCTGTGCAGAAAACAATGAAATGGAAACTAGAAGAACAGTAGAAGAGATCAATCCAACTGGCAGTTGATTCTCTGAAAGCATTAATAATATTGGTAAACCACTGGCCAGACTTACCCAAAAGAAAAAAAAGGACCCCAGTTAATAACAACACAAGAAACAACAGGTGTTGGTGAGGACGTGGTCAAAGGGGAACCTTCTTGCACTCCTAGTATAGTTCTTTCTCTTTGGGTGTCTTTACCTGGTTTGGGTATCAGGGTAATTCAGGCCTCATAGAATTAATTTAGGTTTTCCTTCCTTTTCTATTTCTGAAATAGTTTGAGATAAATAGATCTTAACCCTTCTTTAAATGTTTGGTAGAATTCATCTATGTAGACATCTGATTCTGGGGTTTTGTTAATTGGGAATTACTGATTGATATCCTTGCTGGTAAATGGTCTATCCCAATTTTCTATTTCTTCATGCTCTAATTTTGTAAGGTTACATGTTTCTAGGAATTTATCCATTTCCTCTAGGTTGTCCAATCTATAGGCATATATTTCATAATATTTTTATAATTGTATTTGTGTGGTGGTGCTTGTTGTTTCTCCTCTCTCATTTCTGATTTTATTTATTTGTGTCCTTTCTCTTTTCTTTTTGCGAAGTCAGGCAATAGTTTTGCCGATTTTATTGATTTTTTTCAAAGAACTAGTTCCTGGTTTCATTGATCTGATCTATTGTGTTTTTTGTTTGTTTGTTTCTTTTTTTTAAATTTCTGTATCATGTGTTTCTGCTCTAATCTTTATTATGTCCCTCCTTCTGATAAATTTAGACTTTGATGTTCTTTTTATAGCTCCTTTAGGTGTAACGTTGGGTTGTTTCTTTGAGACTTTTCTTGATTCTTCAGTTTGGCATGTATTGCTCTGTACTACCCTCTTAGGAGTGCTTTTGCAGCATCTCAAAGGATTTAAAACTATTCTGTTTTCATTTTCATTTCTTTCTTTTTTTTAATTTATTTTTTTTATTTTCAGCATAACAGTATTCATTATTTTTTCACCACACCCAGTGCTCCATGTAAGCCGTGCCCTCTATAATACCCACCACCTGGTACCCCCGACCTCCCACCCCCCACCCCTTCAAAACCCTCAGATTGTTTTTCAGAGTCCATAGTCTCTCATGGTTATTTCTATGTATTTTTTAAAACTTCTTTGATTTTCTGGTTGATCCCTTCATTGTTTAGTAGCATGTTACTTAACTTCCGTATATTTGTAGTCTTTCCAGATTTTTTTCTTGTGGTGACTTCTAGCTTCACAGTGTTATAGTCAGAAAAAATTCTTTGTATGATTTAAATCTTCTTATATTTGTGGAGATCTCTTTTGTGACCTAATATGCGGTCTATTCAGCAGAGTGTTCCTTGTGCATTTAAAAAGAATGTGTACTCTGCTGTTTTAGGATGGAATTCTTGGAGTATATCAGTTCAATATGTCTGGTCCAGGGTGTCATTCAAAGCCATTTTTCTTCTCTACTTTATGTTTAGATAATCTGTCTCTTGATGTAAGTGGTGTGTTAAAGTCCCCTGTTATTATTGTACTTCTATCAACTAGTTCCTTTATCTTTGTTATTAATACTTTTATGTATTTGAATCCTCCCATGTTGGGTGCATAAATATTTACAATAGTTTGATCTTCCTATTGGGCTGTCCCCTGTGTTATTATATTGTTTACTTCTTTGTGTCTTGTTACATTCTTTGTTTTAAAGTCTATAAATACTGCTATTCTGGTTTCATTTTACACCCATTTACATGACCAATGTTTCTCTATCCCCTCACTTTCAATCTGCAGGTGTCTTTAGATCTAAATTGAGTTTCTTGTAGGCAGTAACAGATTTTTTTAAAGATTTTATTTATCTGACAGAGAGAAATCACAAGCAGGCAGAGAGGCAGGCATAGAGAGAGAGGGGAGGAAGCAGGCTCCCCGTGGAGCAGAGAGGCTGATGCGGGGCTTGTACCCAGGACCCTGGGATCATGACCCGAGCTTAAGGCAGAGGCTTTAATGCACTGAGCCACCCAGGTGCCCCAACAGATTTTTTTTAATCCATTTTGATACCCTATGTCTTTTTATTTGAGTGTTCCATCATTTACATTCAAAGTATTTTATTTAGTTTATTTGTTTATTTGACAGAGAGAGAGAGAGAGATCACAAGTAGGCAGTGAGGCACACAGAGAAAGGGGGGGAAGCAGGCTCCCTGCTGAGCAAAGAGCCTAATGGGGGGCCCAATCCCCAGATCCTGAGACCATGACCTGAGCCGAAGGCAGAGGCTTAACCCACTGAGCAACCCAGGTGCTCCTCAAAGTAATTTTTGATAGGTAATATATTGACTGACATTTCATCTTGTTTTGTGGTTGTTTCTGGAGGTTTTCTCTGATCCTTATTTGTCTTTGTCACTTTTGCTCTCCTTTTAACACCCAAAGAGAGTCTCCTTAAATATTTCTTGCAGGGCTACTTTAGTGGTCATGAACTCTTTTAGTTTTTGTTTGTCTGGGAAACTCTATATCTTTCGATTCTGAATGATAATCTTGCTGGATCCATTATTTCTGGCTGAAGCCCCCCCCGCCCTATTCAGCACTTTGTATATATCATGCCATACCCTTCTGATTTTCCATGTTTTTGTTGACAAAACTCCAGCTAGCCTTATGGGTGTTCCCTTGTAAGTTAAGGACTTCTTTTATTCTGCATTTTATTATTATTATTATTCTTTACATTACTTTTATTTAAATTTATTTAATATTTTCAGTGTTCCAAGATTCATTGTTTATGCACCACACCCAGTGCCCCATGCAATATGTGCCCTCTTTTAATACTCACCGCCAGGCCCTCCCCACCTCCCACTCGTCCCCTCCAGAACCCTCAGATTGTTTCTCAGATTCCACAGTTTCTCATTGTTCATCTCACCCTCTAATTTCCCCCAACTCACTTCTCCTCTCCTTCACTGAATATGCTCTGTGTCATTCCTTATGTTCCATAAGTAATTGAAACCATATGGTAATTGACTCTCTCTGCTTGGCTTATTTCACTCAGCATAATCTCCTCCAGTTCCATCCATGTTGATACAAAAGTTGGGTATTCATCCTTTCCGATGGAGGCATGATACTGCATTGTGTATTGGACAATATCTTCTTTATCCATTCATCTGTTGAAGAGCATCTTGGCTCTTTCCAAAGTTTGGTGACTGTGGCCATTGCTGCTTTGTACATTGGGGTACAGATGGCCCTTCTTTTCACTATGTCTGTATCTTTGGGGCAAATACCCAGTAGTGCAATTGCAGGGTCATAGGGTACCTCTATTTTAATTTCTTAAGGAATCTCCACACTGTTTTCCAAAGTGGCTGTACCAAGCTG
The DNA here is from genome assembly GCF_020171115.1 of Neogale vison. Taxonomy (NCBI): domain Eukaryota; kingdom Metazoa; phylum Chordata; class Mammalia; order Carnivora; family Mustelidae; genus Neogale; species Neogale vison. Next base: position 22,318,416 of record NC_058105.1, read on the forward strand.
CATTCTCACCAACAGTGTAAGAGCGTTCCCCTTTCTCCACATCCTCCCCAACACTTGTTTCTTGTTTTGTTGATTTTGACAATTCTAACTGGTGTAAGGTGGCATCTCAATGTGGTTTTCATTTGAATCTCCCTGATGGCTAGTGATGATGAACATTTTTTTTTTTTCATGTGTCTGTTAGTCATTTATATGTCTTCTTTGGAGAAGTGTCTGTTCATGTCTTCTGCCCATTTTTTGACGTGATTATCTGATTTCTGTGTGCTGAGTCGGAGGAGCTCTTTATAGATTTGGATATTAACCCCTTTTTAGTGTCATTTGCGAATGTCTTCTCCCATCCAGTGGGTTGCCTTTTTGTTTGTTGTTGTTGTTGTTTTGTTTTGTTTCTTTTATTCTTTTTATTTATTTATTTATTTATTTTACAGACAGATCACAAGTAGGCAAATAGACAGGCAGAGAGAGAGAGAGAGAGGAGGAAACAGGCTCCCCACCAAGCAGAGAGCCTGATGCAGGGCTTGATCCCAGGACCCTGGGATCATGACCTGAACTGAAGGCAGAGGCTTTAACCCACTGAGCCACCCAGGCACCCCAGCTCTTTGTTTTATTGAGTGTTTCCTTTGCTGTGCAGAAGCTTTCAATCTTGATGAAATCCCAAAAGTTCATTTTCGCTTTTTTTACCTTTCCCTTTGGAGACATGTCTTGAGAGAAGTTACTGTCACTGATGTCGAAGAGGTTACTATCTATGTTTTTCTCTAGGATTTTGATAGATTCCGGCCTCACGTTGAGGTCTGCAATTCTATGGATCCATCTAATCTTCGACAAAGCAGGAAAAAATATATAGTGGAAAAAGACATTCTCTTCAATAAATGTTGCTGGGGAAACTGGACAATTATGTATAGAAGAAAGAAACTGGACCATTCCCTTAAACCACATTCTGCTGTTTTTTTTTTTTTAAAGATTTTTCATTATCATGATTTTTTGCCAGTTTAATTACAATATTTCTTGGTGTTGGCCTGCTTTTGATTTTTATGGGAGTTCTCTGTGCCTTTTGGATCTGGACGTCTGTTTCCTTTCCCAGATTCAGAAATTTTTCAACTATTATTTCTTCAAATATATTTTCTATTCCCTTTTCTCTCTTTCTTCTGAAACTCCTATAATATGAATTCTATTATGTTTGATGGAGTCACCGATTTCCTTAAATCTGTCCTTATGTTGCAAATTTTTTTCAACATCAGTATTTTCCAATATTTTGTATTCTAGACCCCTAATTCATTCTTCTGCTTCCTCTAGCTACCTATTCATTGCATTGTCCTGTTTCCAATCTCATTTATTGCACTCTTCATTAGTGACTAAGTTTTTTTTTTTATGTCTTTTTTCTCTGTGGTAAGGGTCTCACTAATGTCTTCTTTTCTCAAGCCCTGTTTCTAAGGCTCCAAATTCTTCTCTGTGTTAAGCAAGCCAGTAATATCTCCTGCTCCCGAAAATAATGGACTTATGAGGAAGAGGTAATGTAGTTCCCAAGCTCTGGTGCTTCAGAAAGTGCCTCTGATGTATTGCATGCACTCTGTTATTGTACTCTGGCTGATCTATCCTTCAGGCTAGTTGTCTTCAGAGGCTCTCCTTGCCTCTCGTAGGCAGTTTTTGGTCATTGGCTTGAATGTGGTGATGTTTAATTTGGTGTGTTCTGGTCTGCTTGTGATTTGAGACCTGACACCAACTCCATTGGAGTTGGGCCCCTGCAGAACTCTCTGTTTTGGACATGGTGTGGGCAGGGGTTTGTGCTGGTCTTTGAGGGAGGGTATCATTGATCTGGGACTGAGGAATGTTTGACTGTCCTCCTGCCAGAGGACAGATGGTAAGTTGTGGTATAAGCACATTAAGCAGCCAATGCCCAAGCTACACTGCTTCTTGCAGGTAGTTCTGTGTTTATGCTGAGGGGTTTGGGAGGGAAATGGTGATGGCAAGTTCCTTTGTTCAAGGAGAGGCATGCCTGCTCTCCGGGAGCAGAACAGTGCCCTCCAGGTTCTATCCCAGCCAAGCCTGATAATCTTTAAAACACCAGGATTAAGCCTTACTTGTTTGCAAGAATTCATGAAATTCAGCCCTTCTCATTTTCCAAGCCAATGTCTTTGGAGAAACATTTTGTTTGTGTATTCCCCTGGGTGCTTCTCTCTCTCTTGCCCTTCTCCATGACCATAGTTCCCTCCCCTCTACAGCACTTATGATCCATTTCTCCCATAAACCATGTCCCCATGGTTCCTACCTTCTTCAATGTTGCCTTTTCTCACTCTTCATTTATGGTGTTTGTTCTATCATTCTTTATGTAAATTTTGGTGGTATGCAAGGTGATTTGATAGTTATCTAGTTGTGTTTATGGGACAAGACAAGCCTAGGGTCCTCCTACTTTGCTACTTACATGCTATTCTCTCATTCATTGTTTCTTGGTTTAGTTTTCCTTATGGATCCATCTAATTTAAAACCAAAAAGACAAAACCCAAGCCATTCCAAAAATTCAAACCAAATTATAATTACATTCATTACATTACATACATTACAATTACATTCATTATAAACTGTAATGTGTGAGTTCCACTGTGTATCAGTTGGGAAAATCAGTTGAAAAATCCAACAATTATAGAAATATTAATCATGCAGAAATAATGTAATATAAATTTTGTTGGAGTACAACATGTGGTAAAAATATTTTATTTGTTTAAGACACCTATGAAAAAGTAGAACACTTAGATTTGGTATTTATATAATGCTACTTCATTCATGTATCTAAGCTAATTATAACATTATATCGAAATATAGGTTATAGTTGTCAAAATGTACCAGTGTTTTAATATGTTCAAAATAGATTAAAGAAACTACATAGTTTTAATGCTGAAGTTGATTTTGAATGCAAAATATTCTTTCATCTTTCACATGTCAGAATGAATATTCTGAGCTGCCCATGAGCAACTGAATTTTCAAATAAGGAACCACTTTTAACTATTTTTATATCACCCTCAGTGCCATATAGTTGTGTTGAATTAGTTTTTGTAAATTAATTGTCTAAATATTGCTTGCTCTTAGTTCAAAACAATTCAGGAATATTAAATCATATTAAATCAAAGTTTTCAACTGATACAGCAGGGAAAAAAAAAGTCTTGATCTTTAGTGAGTAGAGTGCCAAAATATAGAAAGACTGATCTTGAAAAGATTTCTGTTTGATTTTTGCCTAATGGAGTGAGATCTAATGAGATTGAGAGAAGCACAAGGTTTATAAGTAACTTAAAAATATTTGAGACACAAATTTTCTACAATTCAAAAAAGGAAAGGTCAAATTGAAAACGTCCTTCAGTCAACAAGCTTTTGTCTTGAGCTTATCAAGTACCTTATAACTATAGACGTATTCACTTTAAACAAATTATGTCCTACAAAGAAGTCAATTAATGGTCCCAAAATTTCAGCTTTACTAATTATAAAATGGAATTTAATGAAGATTAAATGAAATTTTATGAAAAAAAATAAAGACCACATAAAATATATAATTCAGAAAAAAATTCATATGATGTAAAAGAGAAACAGAGCTAATAAACTAAGTTTATGACTATGTACTAATTATAATAGTTATAGAATGATAATTTTAATATCTAGTTAATTTGTATAAATAAAATATTTGCTTTGTGGCACCTGGGTGGTCAGTCTGTTAAACATCTGCCTTTGGCTCAGGTCATGATCCCATAGTCCTGGGACCAAACACACATAGGGCTCCACGCTCAGGGGGAGCCTGCTCTTCCCTCTCCCTCTGCCCCCCCCATCTGCTTGTGCATGCTCTCTCTCTCTCACTCTCTCTCTCCAATAAATAAAATCTTAAAAAAATAATAAATAGAAGGAGGGGAAAGATGGTGGAGATTTAGGAGACCCTGTTTCAACCGGTCCCTTAAGCGAGCTAAATATCTACCAGAACACTCTGAACACCCAAGAAATCAACCAGAGATGCAAGATTATATACGTCTGGATCTCTATGGGGGCAGAAGGCATCAGTGAAGAGGTAAAGCAGAGTGTGAGTGCTGGAAATGATATCGGAAGATAAACAGAAGGGGAAGGGAGCCACCAGAAGCGACCCATTGGAAAGTAATAACCAATATAAAAGTGTCCTGTGAGAGGGGATGAACATTAACTTGGAGTCTGGTTAAAAGAACTCAAAAAGAGCAAAAGATCGGGACGCCTGGGTGGCTCAGTTGGTTGGACGACTGCCTTCGGCTCAGGTCATGATCCCGGAATCCCGGGATTGAGTCCCGCATCAGGCGCCCAGCTCCATGGGGAGTCTGCTTCACCCTCTGACTTTCTCCTTGCTCATGCTCTTTCTCACTGTCTCTCTCTCTCTCAAAAAAAAAAAAAAAAGATCAAAAGATCTTAAGGGTAAACTGGTGGAATTGGGCGATCTTAGGCATGTGCCTAAGCCCATGTTCCGAGGATGGTCACCGCTGGTGACCACCATTGCCAGAGAGAGTCCAGTGGGGCCTCCAGTTCATGGTCCCTGAACCTGTGGCATTTTGCTGCTTGCAACACCACTCAGGCTGGGCACACTCCTGCCCGTGCCTGAGAAAGCCCGGCATGAACTCTGGTTGGGATCCCTGGTCCCGCAGCCTTCCATGGCCTGCAGCCTTCCATGACCTATATGACCACGGGGTCCGAACACTCCAAGCCTGTGCCTGAGAGAACCTGGAATGAGCTCCAGTTGGGATCCCTTGGCCTGCAGCCTTTGGGCCCACAGCCTTCTGTGACCTGTGTGGCTACAGGGTCTGAGTGCACCTGGTGTGGGCCTAGACTCCAGACAGCAGTCTTGGCAAAGGCAGCCACCAGAAGCGAGCTCCCTGGATAAATATTGCTCGTGGTTTTAGTGGTGCAAGGGTGCAGAGACAAGCGGGGGCCTTGGGTGACCACTGAAACAGTAGCTGGCTTGCACACTACCTGTGGGAGGCTTCAATGTAGAGAAGAGGTTGCAGAGGGGGAGTCTGTGTGCTCTGGACCACCCAGAGGAGATCAGACTGAGGCTTCTCTCTGAGGCAGAGGTCTGGATGCAGATTCTTTGCTCTGACCCTCTGAAAAGCCACAAAAAGCCGCCAAAGAACAAAAACCACCTGAGAACAAAAGCCTAAAAATCCAGTTTCCATAGAGCCCAGCCCCTTGATAGGCAAGAGGGCAACTCAACCCAAAGATGACTGACTAGAAAACAATGAGGCAGGGTCCGCCCCCAGAAGACAAGCCAAAAGAACAAGAGGACAACCAACACTGGGTCCCCATAAAACTGTAAAATCCCAACATCAGGGAAAACAATATATTAAGCCACCAGTAGGGCCCCCAAAACTATATATTTCACAGATACAACTTTTCTTTCTTTCCTTTTTATTCCCCTAAATTCGTTCGCACAACTCTTGTTCTTTCAATTTCTTTAATCTACTTACCACTACAACTAGAGGTTTAATACAACATATTCCATAATGACATTTTAACTTGAACTTTACCATTTCATATACCGTTTTTTTTCTTTTTTTTAAATAAATATACATATAGATATAAGCTTCAAAGTAATTCTTTTTCCCCATTCAATAATACCCCTATACATAAACCAGTTTAATCTCCCTGTATCTCTGGAAAGATGAATCTTCCAAAAAATAAGATACACCCAGGAAGAACCCTGAAATAACTTTCTTGGCCCACATCGAGCATTTATAACCACCTTTCCATCTTATTCTTCTGTCAGTGTTTCTGTGTATTTTGTTTTTGTTTTTTTCCTTGCATTATATAAATCTCATTCTTGGGGTTCATTTTGGCTACACTTTTTCTTTTTTTGTCATTAACTTTTGTTGTTCTTTTGTTTGTTTATTCTTGTTTGTGTACCTTATAAATCTTACTTTGGGGGCTCATTTTGATTGGGTTTTCTCTTTCTTTTTCTCCTGCTCTCTCTCTCTCTCTTTTTTTCCCTATCCTTTTGGTGGTGACTTCTGATTGTTCTGAAACTATCCAGGGTGCACATTTCCTGGATTGTGTTTGATATATTCAGCAATGCATCCCCTCTACCACCTCTCACCAAAATGAATAGGAGGAGGAACACTCAACAGATGAAAGATTCAGAGATTGTGCCCTCTGGCACAGAACTATTGGATATGGACATAAATAGTATGTGGGAAAGGGAATTCAGGGTAAAAATTATCCAGGCAAAGGCTAGATTGGAGAAGACCATTAGTGAAAACATAAACTCTCTAAGGGCGGAAGTGAGAGTCAATCTGGCAGAGTTAAAAATGCTATCAGTGAGATACTATCTAATCTAAATATTCTAACAGCTAGGGTAACCAAGGCAGAAGATAGAATTAGTGACTAGAAGACAAACTGATAGAAAAGAAAAATCAGGAGAAGGCCTGGAACAAACAGCTTAGAAGCTTTGAAAACAGAATTAGGGAAATAAATGATGACATGTAACATTCCAACTTCAAAATTATTGGGATCCCTGAGGTGGTGGAGAATAACAGAAGACTAGAAGATACAGTTGAACAAATTCTGGATAAAAATTTCCCTAAAATCTGGGGAATGGAACAAGGTTTTGTGTTTGTGTCCTAGAGGCAGAAAAGATACCCCCAAGATCAAGGAGCCTAGAAAGACTTTCAGACACTTAATTGTGAAATTCATAAAACATAATTTCAGACAAGAGACCTTAAGGGCAGCTAGGGGTAAGACATTCCTTATGTACAGAGTAAGGACCGTCAGAATAACATCAGACCTGTCCAGAGAATCCTGGCAAGCCAAAAGAGCTAGCAAGACATATTCAGGGCAATAAATAAGAAGAATGTGCAGCCAAGAACATGTTATCCAGCAAGGCTGGCATTTAGAATGGTTGGAGGTATAAAGAGCTTCCAAGACTGGCAAGGTTTAAAAGCATATGAACAAACCATGAGAGACTAGGACTCTGAGAAACAAACTGAGGGTTTTGGAGGGAAGAGGGGTGGGAGCTTGGGAGAGCCTGGTGGTGGGTATTAAGGAGGGCACATGTTTAATGGAACACAGGGTATGGTACATAAACAATGAATCTTGGAACACTGAAAAAATAAAATCAAATAAAAAAATAAAAATAATAATAATAAAAGGGCACCAAGCTGGCACTACAAGAAATATTGAGAGGGGTTCTATAAAAGAAGAAAGAACCCAAGAGTGACATAGAACAGAAATTTACAGAGACAATCTGTAGAAACAAGGCTTCCCAGGCAACATGATGTCAATAAAAACTTAACTTTCAATAACCATGCTCAACATGAAGGGCCTAAATGTTCCCATAAAACAGCACAAGGTTTTGGACTGGATAAAATGACAGGACCTGTCCATATGCTGTCTACAAGAGACCCATTTGGAATGTAAATATACATCCAGACTGAAAGTGAAGGGATGGAGAACCATCTTTCATGCCAATGGGCCTCAAAAGAAAGCTGGGGTAGCAATTCTTATATCAGACAAATTAGATTTTTGTTTTTAAAGATTTTATTTATTTACTTAACAAAGATCACAAGTAGGCAGAGAGGCAGAGAGAGAGGGAAGCAGGCTCATCACTGAGCAAAGAGCCCAATGCAGGGCTTGATCCCAGGACCCTGAGATCATGACCTGAGCCAAAGGCAGAGGCTTAACCCACTGATCCACCCAGGCGCCCCCAAATTAGATTTTAATCAAAAGACTGTAGTCAGAGTTTAAGAAGGACACTACATCATTCTTAAAGGGTCTATCCACCAAGAAGTTCATAGAATTGCAAATATCTATGCCACCAACATGGGAGCAACCAACAAAATAAGCCAACTGTTAATCAATAAAAAGATACACATTTATAAGAATACATAAATTGTAGGGGATCATAACATGCCACTCTCAGTAACAGGCAGATGATCCAAGCAGATGACCAGGAAAGAAAGAAGAGCTTTTAATGACACATTTTACCAGATGGATCTCATAGATATATACAGAACATTCCATCCTAAAACAACACAATACACATTCTTCTTGAGTGCACATGGAACTTTCACCAGAATAGGCAACATACCTTGTCACAAATCATGTATCAACTGGTACCAAAAGTTTGATATTATTTCCTGTATATCCTCAGACCACAGTGTTTTGAAAATGGACGTCAATCACAAGAAAAACTTTGGAAGGAATTCAAACACTTGGAAGCTAAAAACCACCCTGCTCAAGAATGTTTGGGTCAATCAGGAAATCAAGGAGCTTAAACAATTCATGGAAACCAACGACAATAATACATTGGTTCAAAACCTATGGGATACTGCAAAGGTAGTTCTAAGGGGAAAATACATAACCATCCAAGCCTCAGTCAATGAACTAGAAAAATCCCTAATACAGAACCTCTTTTTACTTCTTAAAAAAACTAAAGAATCAAAAACAAAACAAAACAAAAAACTGGAGAATTGACAACAAATTAAGCCTAACCCCTGCACAAGAAGGGAAATAATTAAGATTAGAGCAGAGAACAATGGCTTAGAAACCAGAAATACAGTAGAACACATCAACAAAACTAGAAGTTGGTTCTTTGGAAGAATTAATAAGATCGATAAACCACTTGTATGACTTATCCAATGGAAAACAGAAAGGACCCAAATTAATAAAATTATGAATGAAAGTGGGAAAGATCATGATTAACACCAAGGAAATAGAAACAATCATCAAAAATTATTATCAACAGCTATAAATATAAGTTAAATATAAATATTTATAAATATAAATATAAATATAAGTTAAATAACCTAGAGGAGATGGATGCATTCCTGGACACCTATAAATGTCCAAGACGGAAACAGGAAGAAATTGAAAATCTGAATAGAGAAAAACCAGTAGTGAGATTGAAGCAGTGATTAAAAACGTCCCAAAAAACCAGAGCCCAGCACCCGATGGATTCCTTAGGGAATCCTACCAAACATACAAAGAAGAAATAGTACCTATTCTCCTGACGCTGTTTCAAAAATTAGAAAGAGAAGGAAAACTTCCAGACTCTTTCTATGAGGCCAACATTACCTTCATCCCCAAGCCAGACAACGACCCAACCAAAAAGGAGAATTTCAGACCAATATCCCTGATGAATATGGATGCCAAGATTCTCAACAAGATCCTAGCTAATAGGACCCAACGGTACATTAAAAAAGATTATCCACCATTATCAGGTGGGATTTATCCCTGGGATGCAAAAGTGGTTCAAAATTTGCAAATCAGTCAGTGTGATAGAACAAATTAATAAGAGAAGAGAGAAGAACCACATGATCCTCTCAATTGATGCAGAAAAATCATTGACAAAATGCAACATTGTTTCCAGATCAAAGCTCTTTAGAGTACAGGGATAGAGGGACCATTTTTCAATTTCATTAAATCCATCTGTAAAAAAGCCACAGCGAATATCATTTTCAATGGGGAAAACCTGAGAGCCTTAAGTTCAGGTATATGATAAGGATGTTCATTCTTGCCACTGTTGTTCAACATAGTACTACATGTTCTAGCAACAGTCATCAGACAATGAAAAGAAATAAAAGATATTCAAATTGGCAATGGATCAGTCAAACCCTCTCTCTTTACAGATGACATGATACTTTATGTGGAAAATCCAAAAGACTTCACCCCCAGATTACTAGAACTCATACAGAAAATCAGTAATGTAGCAGGATATGAAATCAACGCAGAGAAATCAGTTGTTTTCTTATACACTGACAAGGAAATTGTAGAAAGAGAAATTAGAGAATCAATTCCATCTATGATAGAACCAAAAACCATATACCTTAGAATAAACCTAATCAAAGAGGCAAAGTATCTAAACTCTAGAAAATACAGAACCCTCATGAAAGCAATTGAAGAAAACACAAAAAGATGGAAATACATTCCATGCTCATGGATCAGAAGAATAAACATTATTAAAATGTCTGTGCTTCCCAGAATAATCTATACTTTCAAAGCCATCATGATCAATATATCATTTGTATTTTTCAAAGTACTGGAAAAAAATTCCTAAAATTTGTATGGATCCAGAAAATACCCCAAATCACCAAGGAAATGTTGAAAAAGAAAAATAAATCTGGGAGTATCACGTTGCCTGACTTCAAGCTGTATTACAAAACTGTGACCACTAAAAGAGCATAGTCCTGGCACAAAAACAGAAATATGGATCAATAGAATAGAATAGGGAGTTCAGATATGGACCCTCAACTCTATGGTCAACTAATATTTGACAAAGCAGGGAAAAATAGCCAATGGGAGAAAGACAGTCTCTTCAATGAATGGTGCTGGGAAAATTGGACAGCTATATACAGAAGAAACAAAGTTGACCATTCTCTTACATCATATGCAAAGATAAACTCTAAATGTATGAAAGACCTCGATGTGAGACAGGAGTCCATCAAAATCCATAGCTGAAAATAGGCAGTAACCTCTTTGACATCAGCCACAGCACCTTCTTTCAAGACATGTCTCCAACAGCAAAGGAAACAAAACCAAAAATGAACTTATGGGACTTCATCAAGATAAAATACTTCTACACAGCAAAAGAAACAAGTCAACAAAACAAAACAAAGAGCAACCCACAGGATGGTAGATGATATTTGCAAATGACGCTACTGACAAAGTGCTGATAACCAGGGTCTATAAAGAACTTCTCAAACTCACCACCCAAAAAACAAATAATCTACTCGAAAAATGGGCATAAGGCATGGGCAGACACTTCTCCAAAGAAGATACACAAATGGATAACAGACACATGCAAAATTCTTCATCATCATTAGCCATCAAGGAAATTCAAATCAAAATCACATTGCAATACCACCTTGCACTAGTTAGAATGGCAAAAATTGACAAGGGAAGAAACAACAAATGCTGGAGAGGCTGTTGGTGAGAATGCAAGTTGGTGCAGTCACTTTGGAAAACAATGTGGAGGTTCCTCAAAAAATTCAAAATAGAACTACCCTATGATCCAGCAATTGCATTACTGGATATAGCGGAAAGACACAAAGGTAGGGAAAAGAAGGGCCATATGTGCCCCATTGTTCATAACAGCAAAGTCCACAATAGCCAAACTGTGGAAAGAGCAGAGATGCCCTTCAACAGATGAATGGGTAAAGGTGTGGTTCATATACACAATGGAATATTACTCAGTCATCTGAAAGGATGTATACCCAGCTTTTACATCAGCATGGTTGGGACTGAGGAGATTTTTCTGAGTGAAATAAGTCAAGCAGAGAAAGTCAATTATCATACAGTTTCACTTATGTGTGGAACATAAGGAATAGCATGGAAGACATTAGGAGAAGGAAGGGAAAAATGAAGGGGGGAGAAATCGGAGTGGGAGACCAACATTGAGAGACTATGAACTCTGAGAAACAAACTGAGGGTTTTAGAGAGAGGAGTGGGGGGTTGTGTTAATCTGGTGAGGGGTATTAAGGAGGGAATGTATTCCATGGAACAATGGGTGTTATATGCAAACAATGGAATTTGGGACAACACATCAAAAATATTAATGTACTGTATAGTGATTAATATAATTAAAAAAGATAAGGAGCCTGATCTGAAGGAACAGCATCTGAAGGATCAAATGAACAATAAAGGGGCACCTGGGTGGCTCAGTGGGTTAAGCCTCTGCCTTCGGCTCAGGTCATGATCTCAGGGTCCTGGGATCAGGTCCTGCATCAGGCTTCCTGCTCAGCAGGGAACCTGCTTCCCCCTCTCTCTCTGCCTGCCTCTCTGCCTACTTGTGATCTCTCTCTCTCTCTCAAATAAAATCTTTAAAATAAGGTACCTCAAAAATGATTTAAAAAAAATGAACAGTAAATATAAGCCTGATACCATAAAAATATAAATATAAAAGAAATAGATAATATATAAATATTTAAAATGAAATATATTTATATACATATAAATATGTTATTTATAATATTAATTATAATGAATTAAAACAAATATAATATTTATAAGTTTATGATATTTTAATATATTATTTTATATTTTTATATTTAAATATAAATGATTTAACAAGATTTTAAAATTTTAAAAATAAATAATAAATAAAAATTAAGAAATTTAGATAAAAGAAAAGTCTGGCACTATTTCCACCAGAAGTGAACCTGATGCTTTGGAGCACTCTTTTATCAGTACATTGGCATATGCAAGGGGCCTGTGTTTTCTTCTGACAGAGGAGTCTCTGGAACTGGCTCAAAGAGATTGTCCTTACAAAGATGAACCTGCCAAATGTGGAGGGTTGGGGGTTGTTGTAAAGGACTCCAGCCTCCAGTGGAGGTGCTGTGTTTCACTCTCATGTCCAACTGTGCTGGTGGAGGAGAGGAAGATGTCGAGGAAGAAAATGGCATCATCCTGCCCTCTCATCCCTGGGGAGGGTAACTCCTGGTCACTGCTCTTCAGGAGGCACTCATAGAAAAGTGAACTATCTATTGTGTACTGTGCTTCTGTCAGACCCCTGCTCTTAACCTGTCTGTTCCCACACCATCAGTACACCTGACACCACAGATCTGTTGTTATTTATCTCTGGCCAATGCCTGGGATTTAAAACTCCAAGTTTTAAAGGGCCAGACAAGATGAGGATGCCTCCACTGGAGAGCCTTATGGCATGCCCAGCACTGTCCTGCCCCAAGAAAGCACTTGCATAATGTGTGCACATTGTGATTTACAGCAAATAGCTGTGACCAGTTATCTGCCATCTTGGGGCAACTCAGTCCCCTACTCTGTTCTGTACCAGGAAAACAGTGGAACAGCAGCTTGAATCTATTGTGGTAGACAGCAAGAAACAGCAATGAGATTTTCTGCAGTCTCCGGTCTTTGCTCTCGGTTCAGTTCTGTCCCAGAAATGTAACCTCTCAGTGCATGCTTAAAGTCTATTGTGACTTAGTAAAAAACTCCTATCAGTTTATGTGTCTTCTGGATGCACCTCTGTCCCTGCTGTTGAGTGCTGCTCAATGGCTCCCAACTGGCCTTTTGTCCTTGGAGAGGCAACATAAGCTCTTCCAAATGTATTCTAAGAAGGAAAGCAATCTCTCCCAGTGAGATCCAGAGAATAACCTCACCCTGTGTGAACCCATTATATACATATGAATATATATGTGAATCCATTTTACATATATATATTTGTATCATATATATATTTTTAAAACATATATTTAACATCTTATTTTTAAATATATTCAAATTTATATTTAATTACATTATATTTATATTTATATTATGTATCTGATTATATTTAATTATACATATTTAAATGTATATTTAAATACTATTTTATATCATTACACACACACACACACACACACACACACACACACACGATCTCTTCTTTATCCATTCATCTATCTGTGGACAAATGGGCTGTGTCCTGTGTCCATAACTAGACAATTGTAAATAATACTGTTATAAACATAGGGGTACATGTATCATTTTGACTTACTGTTTTTGTAGTTTTGGGGTAGATAACCAATAGTGAGATTGTTTAGAGGGAATAATAAATAGGTTCTTCAGAAAGTCAAAGATTGAACTATGCTATGATCCAGGATAAATTTAGGCAAGTTTTGTGTTACTAGGAATTTATTGATTTCTTCTACAGTGTCCAGTTTGTTGGTATGTAATTTTTCATAACATTCTCTTACAGTTGTTTCTATTTCTATGGTGTCAGTTGTTGTTTCTTCTTTTTTGTTTGTTGTTTTGTTTTTAAGTACTCTTTTTCTCTCTTTTTATGAATCTGGCTAGAGCTTTATCAATTTTGTTGACCTTTTCAAAGAACAAGTTCCTCTCTTCATTGATCAATTCTATTGGTTTCTTAGTTTCTATATCATTTATTTCTCCACAGATTTTTATTATTTCATTCCTTCTGATGGTTTTTGGTTTTATTTGTTCTTCTAGCTTCTTTAGGCATGAAGTTATTTGAACTTTTTCTTGCTTGTTGAGGTGAGCCTGTATTGCTGGAAAATTCCCACTTAGTACCACTTTTGCTGCATCCCAAAGACCTTGGACCTTTGTGTTTTCATTTTTCTCTTTATAATTTTTGATTTATTCTTTGGTTTCTAGGTTAACCCATTCATTGTTTAGTAGCAAGTTATTTAACCTCCATGTATTTGTGGTCTTTACAGATTTTTTTCTTGTGTTTGACTTCAAGTTTCATGGTTTTGTGGTCAGAAAAGCTGCATGGTATGCCTTCAGTCTTTTTTAATTTGGGGGGCCTTGTTTTGTGGCCTTATATGTGATCTGTTCTGGAAAATATTCCATGTGTACTTAAAGAAAATTTGTATTCTGCTGTTTCAGGATGTAATGTTCTGAATATATCTGTGAAATCCATCTGGTCCCGTGTATCATTCAAACCAACTATTTCCTTGTTGATTTTCTGTTTGAGTGATATGTCCATCAATGTAAGTGGGGTATTATAATCCCATAGTCTTATTGCTTTGGTATCAATTATTTCCTTTATATTTGTTATTAACTATTTTATTTATTTGTGTGCTCCTATGTTGGGTGCATAATATTTATAATTGTTATGTGTTCTTGTTGGATTTTTTTATTGTTATATAGTGCCTTTCTTTTTCTCTTATTACAGTCTTTGTTTTAAAGTCTATTTTGTCTGGTGTAAGTATCACTACATCAGCTTTATTTTGGCATCCATTTGCTTGATAAATACTTTTCCATAGCCTCACTTTCATTCTGCAGGTGACTTAAGTCTAAAATGAGTCTCTTGAAGGGAGCACATAGATGGTTCCTGTTTTTTATCTACTCTTTCACCTTATATCTTTTTATTAGAACAATGTTTTATTAACCTTCAAAGTAATTATTGATAGATATGAATTCATTGCTATTTTGTTACTTGTTTTATGGTTGTTTTTGTAGTTTTTCTCCAATTTCTTTTTCTTTTACTCTCATGGTTTGCTGGCTTTCCTTAGTGATATACTTAGATTTCTTTCTCTTCATTCTTTGCATATCTATTGCTGCTTTTTGATTTTTGGTTTGTCATTCAGTTTATGTATAACATTTTGTGCATATATCAGTCTATGTTAAATTGATTGTTGATTAATCTTGAACCCATTCTTACCTCTTTCCCCTTCAAGTTTTAGGTATATGGTTTCATATTTGACCTTTTATTTTGTGCAACCCTTGACAAATTTTTACAGTTATACATATTTTTACTGCTTTTGTGTTTCCTATTTTTCATCCTCTTATTTATGTTCTTTCCTTTCCACTCAAAGAGTCTCCTTTAACATTTCTTCCAATGTGGTTTAGTGGTCATGAGTTCCCTTAGGTTTGTTTGTTTGTTTGTTTGTTTTGTTTTGTTTTGAGTTCCTTTAGTTTTTGTTTGTTTGAGAATCTCTTTATCTCTCCTACTATTCTGAACAATAGCCTCATTGGACAGAATATTCTTGGCTACAGATTTGTCCCTTTCAGCACTTTGAATATATCATGCCCCTCCCTTCTGGCCACATAATTCTCTTTTGAAAAATCTGCTGAAAGTCTTATGGAGTTTCACTTGTATATAACTGTCTTCTTTTCTCTGTTTGCTTTTGAAATTTTTTTCTTTATCAGTATTTCTTTTTTCCATTTTAATTACTATGTGTCTTGGTGTTATTCTCCTTTTGTTGACTTTTGGAGGGGAGGGTTTCTTTGTGCATCCTGGATCTATATGTCTGTTTCCTTCCCCAGATTAGGGGTATTTTCAGCTATTATTTCCTCAAATAAATTTCCTGATCCCTTCTATTTCTCTTCTTCTGTGATCCCTATAATACACATATTACTACGTTTCATGGAGTCACTGAGTTTTGTTAAGTCTATAATCATTTGGCATAGTTTTTTTTTCTCTCACATGTTCAGCTTGAATACTTTCCATTCTTCTGTCTTCCAGGCTGTTAATTAATTCCTATACTTCCCCTAGCCTGTTAACTATTCCAGCATATTTTTTATTTATTGTGTTCTTTATTTCTGATTGTTTCTTTTTTGTTTCTTGGTTAAGGGTATCACTGATATCCTCCACTCTTTTTTGAGCCCAGGGGTATCTTTATGAACATTAGTTTATATTATCAGGCATATTACTTACATCCATTTTGGTTTGGTCTCTTGCTGTGGTTTTGTCCTGTTCTTTCACTTGAGACATATTCCAGTCTCCTCATTTTGTCTAACTCTCTGTGTCTGTTTCTGTATGTTAGGAAATTCAGTTACATTTCCTGTTTCCTGTCATGGGCAGGAACACACAATTTTAACAAGGTGACATTAGTCCTCTTCTATAGGTCATGTAGCTGCTCCAGTGACTAGGAGGTCACTCCACTGTTAAATACAAGCTTTAAGTGATTAAAAAAAAATCCACCTCACCAGTGATTTACCTGTATCCACACATTTTAATATGTTATATTGTCATAGACATTTAGTTCTCTATATTTATTATTTCCTCTTTGCCCTATAAAATATTTAGAAACATGTTCATTTCCAAGTGTTAATAATTTTCAAATGTCTTTCTTCTGTTGATATCCTGTTGTATTTCATTATGTCAGAGAATTTTTGTATGATTTTAATTCTTATAATATATATGTGTGTGTATATATCCATATCCATATATTGACTATCCATAAAAATTAACATATATATGTGTTATAATCTGGATTATCCATCTCTGTGAACATTTCATGAGCACTTGAAAAAATATTTATTCCTTGTTTTTTGTTTTTTGGGTTTTTTTTTTTTTTTGCTAGAACATTATATATATGCCTGTTAGATCCTGTTGGTCAATGACATTGTTCATATCTTCTATAATCTTGTGTAGTAAGTTATATTATTTCAAGCTAGATCAAGAAGGACACAAAACCACAAACAGAATTTACACATAATAAAATTTATTGGGCAGTACTTGTACAAGCTTGAGTAAGAGATATTCTAGAGACAGTGGTACATGAGCACCAAACAGAAGGGACATAGTACAAGGGACTTCCCAGGAGAGAGCAGAAGTTCTGAGATGAAACTTACATTAGGGGTATCACTCAGTAGAAAGATGAAGAGTTTCTGGGCCAGAACAATTGAAAATCAGCAATAATTTGGAGTCTTTTATAGCTATAGTGTTTTTCTTATTATAGTAGATAGATGTGGGGTGTAATTCTCAGGGTCTATAAAGTAGATATGCTCTAAATGGCTAAATGTTAGTGGGATTTATTTATTTTTATATATTTAAAGCAATTGGATGTATACAAACTTGAATTTGATTTTCAGGCTTTGGGTTAACTGTTCTAGTCTTATATGAAGAAGTAAGTATTATAGTGGCCGTTTTAACCCAATGCACAGAAAAACATCTTTGGCCAATTTATATATAACATGTTGCTTATTATCTGGCTATACGTTCTTTCTTTCTTTTTTTTTTTTTTTTGAGAGGAATTTGAAGTTTCCAGCTGTAATTGTGAATTTATCTATTTTTTTTCAGCTCTTTTGGCTTTCAGGTATTTGGGGATTTTATTGTCTGGTGCATATATACGTCCTCATAACCATAGCTTCTTGGTGGATCAAAAATATCATCATTATATAATACCTCTCTTTAGCTCTAGTAATTTTCTTTGCTATGAAATCTATTTATCAGCTATTAGTATAGCCACTACTACTTTTTAAAAAATAAGCTATGCATTATATATCTTTTTCTATCCTTTTGCATTAAATTTTACATGCCATTGACTTTTAGTTTAGTTTCTTATAAACAGCATATAGTTAGGTGGTGTTATTTTTATTTACTTTGCTAATATTTTACTTTTAGTCAGTATATCTAGACTCTTTACGTTTAATATAATTAATGATATACTAGTGTTTAAATCCGTCATTTTAAAATTTATTTTCTGTTTGTTTCCAATTTTCTTATCCTTCTATTTTTATAGTATTCTAAGTTATTCAACCATTTTTTTAGGATTCCATCTATCTTTATTTATAGTTGTTGAGTATATTTTTTGGTAGAATTTTCTTAGTGGTTATCCTGTTATAATAATACTTGACTTATCACAACCTATTGGTATATAGATTTTACTACTTCAAATGAAATATAGAGAATTATTTCCATTCAGTTAACTATAGCTTTCCTACTTTTAAATACCAATGTTGAGTTTTAGATTGTGTTATATTTTTCTTTCAGTCATCAAATATGATTGTGTCATGAAGTCAAATGATCCTATGGACTTTTCTTTCTGTTGTTTCTTCATTATTGGTTAAATACCCTTTCTTTTATTATTTACTTTCATTTTAATGAAACTATTTTTGTATTTTTTAATAATACATTTGTTGGTGATGAATTATTAGTTTTCCTTCATCTGTATATACATTTATTTCTTGTTCTTTCCAGAAGTATAATGTTTCTCAGTTGACAGTTCTTCACTTCCAATACTTGAATAATGTTCCATTTTCTTCTTGCCCCCAGGGTTTCAGATGAGAAATATTTTTCCTTTTGAATTGGTATTCCTCTTTATGTAATATGCAAGTTTTTTTGGCTGCTTTCAAGATTCTTTTTGGTCTTTATTATCAGAAGTTTAATTACAATGTGCCTTGACATAGTTACTTGGGATTACTTATGTAGGTTTCATTCAGGTTCTTGAATCTACAGATTTACATATTTCACAAAATTTTGGGAAGTTTTCTTTCAATTTTTCTTCAAATACTCTTTAAAATTATTTTTGTCTTTCTCATATCTGCTGAGCCTTATGATATAAATGTTAGATCTTTTGTTATTATCTTTCAAATCCTCAAGACTCTATTCATTTATTTTTTCTATCTAGTTTCTCTTTCATTCAAATTGAGTAGGTGAAATCTATTGTTCTGTTCTTAAGTTCACTAATTCTATCAATTACTTCCACCTACTATTGAGTGCAACCATTGTGTCATTTCAGTTATTGCATTTTTCAGTTCCAACATTTCCTTTTTTTGGTAATTTCTTTCATAAGATTCATGATTTTTTCATTTACTTTAAGAGAAATTGAAATTGATGTGTGAAGGTTTTAATGATTACTTTAAAATATTTGTCAGATGCTTCCAACTTCCACATCTTCTTATTGTTGGTGTCTGTTGCTTTTTCTCATGAGTATTGTGATTTTTCTGGGTCTTGGTATGACTGATGGTTTTAATAATTGTATTCTGGACCTTTCAGTATTATATTAGAAGGCTTTGAGTCTTACTAAATATTTTAGCAGGCAGTTTAGATTTAGCACATAGATTATGGCCTACTTTGTGAGCTATGGTTACAATGACAATTTAATTTTCAGAGTCACTGTAGTTCTGTTTTTTTTTTCTGATTTGTTTATCTCGTTCTTCAGAATCTCCCACTCATTCCTGCTGGTGTAGCCTGAGTGTGGAAGGAATTTCTCCTGGTATAACCACCTAGTGCCTCTTGGTGAGGGGAGTGAATCTCCAGCCCATGGAGATAAAGCTTATTTCCAAGGCTAGATGTTGTGGCAAATTCCCTCTTTTAGTTCTGTTTTGCTGTTAAGTGTCCATAGTGATTTTCTGTCCTATGCATATAAACAATGCCTCCCAGACCAGGGATTGTTTGGGCTGAATCTCTTTTCCAGTGATACCAAGCCACCTGTCCATGTGCTGTTTCTAGTTTGAATAGGATTCCCTAGCCTGCAGAAATGAAGAGTCATTCTTGGAATAGGTAGTTGTTTTGTTAGGAAACCCTAGCTGAGAGTGTCTAGTTGAAGAAATGGCTTCTCAGATCCATGGGGATTGAGTGTTTCTAGGTCTGGGGACTGTAATGGTTGGATATCTCTTGCCTAACCACCTCCTGATGCTGCTAGATGGGGAAGTCAAGTCTCAGGACTGGTGGAGAGGATGAGTATTCTATGGTTGGGTACTTGTGACAGGACCACCCCTCCCCCCGACTGTGCTGTTACTGCTACCTGCCTGGTCAGTATCTCTAGGTATGGAAAAATGGAATCTCATATCTTCTAAAAAAGGAAAGTGGTTCTCCTGGCCACTTATTCTCGGTTGATTAATTATTAATTTTTGCCAGTGTTCCTGAGTTTGCCTCATATTGGTGAAACTCCCATTTCATTCTGGATAAGAATGAGCATACCTAAACTCATTGCTATGTTTTGTTGCTATGTTGGCTACAAGAGTCTCTGGGACCAGACTACCTTGTGCTTTTAGGTCAGTCATCATAAAATACATTACTGCTCTGTCCTTTCGCTAGTCCTTGTGTCCTTAGGCATTCTAACTTCCCCTTTATGCTTTCCTAGGGTATTTGGTTGGCTCTTGTGATTTTTACAAGTTTTATAGTTGTACTTGGTGGAAGAAGCAGGGAGAAATGAATCTATTCCATACAGTATTCTTTTTGGAAGCCCCATTTTTTAAAAATTTTATTACTTTCTTTGAAGCACAAATTACTTCAGTCTCCTCTTCCATTTTCCTTGTCCTATACCTTGATTCATAACCACTTTTCTTGGGGCCTCTCTCGTTTTATTGAAGAATGGTGTTTAGAGACTAAGATCTTGGTGCTAGATATACTAATTATTACTGGTTTCATTATCTACAATCTATTTGTATTTTATAATTACATCAGTTATTATCTACCCTGGTTCCTTCAGTGTAGTTGTATTTATAAAATGATCCATTTATTAGTGTTTGAATTTAATTTGAGTCTCTGCTCTTAATCTTTGTTAGTCTTAATTATTTGTTTATATGATTAGCATATGAAGTGTATTTGAGACATTAATATAGTTCTAAGATTCAGACTTTCAGAAAGTATCATTCTCCCTAATATTTGCTACACAGTTCCAATTTTTTCTATTCTTGCCACTTGTTTTCCACCTGCCATATATAGGTAACCAATCTATTCAGTTTTCAGCATATTTATCTTTTGCACAAATGTGGAGATATATGTTAATTTCTATGTCCTTTATTTCTTAAAAGAAGAGTAAGACAATCTTGAGAGCTTTTTTTTCCTACTTAATTCTATGTCCTGGAAATCAGTTCATAGCAGTTCATAGATTTTTAGTTATAGTTAGAAAGACTTTCCCTGTATAAAATTTAAAGGAGAGTTCACTCATGTTTTCTTCTAGTATTTGTTTGGTTTTAATTGTTTTTACGGTTTTTTAAAAGAAATTTATTTTTAAATTTCTTTTTAGTGTTCCAGAATCCATTGTTCATACACCACACCCAGTGCTACATGCAATACATGCCCTCCATAATACCTAACACAAGGCTCACCCAACCGCTCACCCCCTACCCCTCCAAAACCCTCACATTGTTTTTCAGAGTCCAGAGTCTGTCATGGTTCACCTCCCGCTCCAATTTCCCCCAAATCCATTCTCCTCTCTAACTCCCCATGTCCTCCATGTTATTCCTTATGCTCCACAAATAAGCAAATCCATATGATAATTGACTCTCTCCTTGACTTATTTCACTCAGCATAATCTCCTCCAATCCTGTCCATGTTGATACAAAAGTTGGGTATTCATTCTTTCTGAAGGAGGCACAATACTCCATTAGTATATATGGACCACATCTTCCTTATCCATTTGTCTGTTGATGGGCATCTTGGTTCTTTCCATGGTTTGGTGACCATGGCCATTGCTGCTATGAATATTGGGTTACAGATGGCCCTTCTTTTCACTACATTTAAAAGTTTGGGGTAAATACCCAGTGGTGCAATTGCAGGGTCATAGGGTAGCTCTATATTTAATTTATTTTTTTTAATAAATTAATTAATTTATTTTCAGAAAAACAGTATTCATTATTTTTTTCACCACACCCAGTGCTCCATGCAATCCGTGCCCGCCATAATACCCACCACCCAGTACCCCAACCTCCCACCCCCCGCCACTTCAAACCCCTCAGATTGTTTTTTGGAGTCCATACTCTCTCATGGTTCCCCTCCCCTTCCAATTTCTCCCAACTCCATTCTCCTCTCTAACACCCCCCGTCCTCCATGCTATTTGTTATGCTCCACAAATAAGTGAGACTATATGATAATTGACTCTCGCTGCTTAACTTATTTCACTCAGCATAATCTCTTCCAGTCCAGTCCATGTTGCTACAAAAGTTGGGTATTCGTCCTTTCTGATGGAGGCATAATACTCCATAGTGTATATGGACAACATCTTCCTTATCCATTTGTCTGTTGAAGGGCATCTTGGTTCTTTCCATAGTTTGGCGACCGTGGCCATTGCTACTATAAACATTGGGGTACAGATGGCCCTTCTTTTCACAACATCTCCATCTTTGGAGTAAATACCCAGGAGTGCAATTGCAGGGTCATAGGGAAGTTCTATTTTTAATTTCTTGAGGAATCTCCACACTGTTTTCCAAACTGGCTGCACCAACTTGCATTCCCACCAACAGTGTAAGAGGGTTCCCCTTTCTCCACATCCTCTCCAACACATGTTGTTTCCTGTTTTGTTAATTTTGGCCATTCTAACTGGTGTAAGGTGATATCTCAATGTGGTTTTAATTTGAATCTCCCTGAGGGCTAGTGATGATGAACATTTTTTCATGTGTCTGATAGCCATTTGTATCTCTTGATTGGAGAAGTGTCTGTTCATGTCTTCTGCCCATTTTTTGACGTGATTATCTGTTTTGTGTGTGTTGAGTTTGAGGAGTTCATTATAGATCCTGGATATCAACCTTTTGTCTGTACTGTCATTTGCAAATATCTTCTCCCATTCTGTGGGTTGCCTCTTTGTTTTTTTGACTGTTACCTTTGCTGTGCAGAAGCTTTTGATTTTGATGAAGTCCCAAAAGTTTATTTTCATTTTTGTTTCCTTTGCCTTTGGAGACATATCTTGAAAGAAGTTGCTGTGGCTGATATCGAAGAGATTACTGCCTATGTTGTCCTCTAGGATTCTGTAATTTCTTAAGGAATTTCCACACTTTTTTACAAAGTGGCTTCACCAACTTGCATTCCCACCAACAGTGTCAGAAGGTTCCCCTTTCTCCATATCCTCTCCAACACACGTTGTTTGCAGTCTTGTTAATTTTGGCCATTCTAACTGGTGTAATGTGGTATCTCAATGTTGTTTTGATCTCCACCTCCCTGATGGCTAGTGATGATGAGCATTATTTCATCTGTGTTAGCCATTTGTATGTCTTCATTGGAGAAGTGTCTGTTCATATCTTTTTACATTTAGATCTCTATGACAGTTGAAATTTATTCTTGTGTATGTTAAATATGGGCCCACTTATCTCTGCACTATTTATGTAAAAGCCTATCTTCACTGTGGTAATTTAAAATGTGGTGGCTCATTTTGAGGAGCTGATAACTTGTGACATGAAAACAAAGTATATCTGGCAAAATAATGCAGAGCACACAGAGTAAACTAGGGCCACCACAGGAGGGTTTAGGGAAACAGTGTTATCTCAGGAATTATGGTGTAATTAAGTCTAAAAGTTGGAATTTGGGGGATGGATATGAGAGGATTTGGTTTGAAGAGGTCACATAAACAAGAATAATGGGGAAATTGATCAAATATTGATTTTATTTACAGAAATATTTTAAAGCTTCCATGAAATAAAAATAAGAGTTTCATTGAGCATTTTTTTTGTCATGCAATGTAGACATCACTGTTCTAGGATTTTTAACGTAAAAGGCATGGAGAAGACAGCAAAAGATATGGTAGGATTGTGCTTTACAAACTGAATTGGGGATTTTATTTCATGGACTTCCATTTTATGGCAGTTTATGATTATAATAATCATGTAGCTAATGTTCTGTAATTCAATTGCAGCACTGTTGTGAACATTAACAATCAAGTAGCGGATCTGAAGAGCAGTGGGACAAATGGGTAATATTCATATTTCAGTTAGTTATAGCCTATTGCATAATTACTTAAGATAAGTTGCCATTTGTAGAAAAAATGATGTTGGCATTGAATTGGAGCAATTAATTTTGTGACTAATGTATCCTTTTAAAGATTATGGTAGGAGGGAGACAAACCATAAGTGACTCTTAATCTCACGAAACAAACTGTGGGTTGCTGGGGGGAGGGGAGTTGGGAGAAGGGGGGGTAGGGTTATGGACATTGGGGAGGGTATGTGCTTTTGGGTAAATTGGAACGGGAGATGAACCATGAGAGACTATGGACTCTGAAAAACAATCTGAGGGGTTTGAAGTGGCGGGGGGTGGGAGGTTGGGGTACCAGGTGGTGGGTATTGTGGAGGGCACGGCTTGCATGGAGCACTGGGTGTGGTCAAAAAATAATGAATACTATTTTTCTGAAAATAAATACATTGGAAAAAAAAAGATTATGGTAGGAGGCACTAAAGGTAATTTATGGAACATCTGAAGATCCATATCTTGTTAGAAGTCATGATACAAAAAATATTAGTATTTGCAAATTTTTAGGATAAAATTGTACTTCTTTCTTGTCTATAGAAACAATTATGTTGCAATGTATAAATTAACTATATTTCATAGATTTCTTTTTTTGTAATCCTCCACTTTGACATGTGTTGTTTATGATAGACTTGGTGGGTACTCTTACTTCCTTATTTAATTTTTAACTGCATAAATCTATATACATTTTAAATGAGATTGTAAAAAATTAAAAAATGAGATTGTAAAGGAAGAATTATATGTTTAAGGCATCTGTGTTTTCCACTAAAATTAAAAAATAATTAAAATATTTGAAATTATTTTAGAAATCATTAGATTTTCATGGCATTCTTTCAAAAAAGGATATGTAGTAAATTTCTAAAATATTGAAACTTGAATATATTAATTACAGTATCTGTAAAACTTATATTTTAATTATGTACATTTTACTGTACTTTTAGGTAAGCATGTTTAATTCCGGGAAGAAAATATTTTTTTTTTCTTTTTGTTAGTTTTTTTTTTTTTTAGGAAAATATGGTAAGATTCAGTGAACCATCATAATCTCTTACTTTGTGTATGCTATTTTTCCTAATACTAAGTGTCTGTGTGCATATGTTTGCATAGAAATATGTCGAATTACTTTAAACGTATAATCATAACTTTATCTTGAAAAGTGCACAGATAATAAACTTCCATAAAAATGGTTTGCTCATGTTAGTCTAGAAGCAAAAGTGGTCCCAACTGAGTCATAGTTAAACCAAGGTGTAACAGAGAATGGGATACTCATTACAAAGAATCACTTAAATGACCAGCTCATATTATTAAGGATTAATATTATATTTATACTTATTTTTAGTACCCAGAGCACATAACACAATGCTGGGTACACCGCAGATACTCATTAAGTTCTTACTGAATAAATATAGGAGTAATCTGCATTAGATTATTTAAGAAATTCCTATAAGAAAGCAGGGAATTGATAAAAGCACTTTGTAAAAGATGTAAGTACAACTCAATAAAAAGTGTAATTACAGAAATAATAGTCCTGATAGAATTTTACAGGAAAGAAAAGGTCATCCTTAATTTCTTCTCTTTATGTAATTTGATGCTTTATTGTTTGTTTTTTAAATATTGTGTCACTGATAATTGAAAATGACCAGTATCTCACTGACAGAACTTTAAGTCACCATCATAATAGCTATCCTGGTGATGTCATCTGACATTTTTGTTTGTTTGAGTTAACTGTAAGTTATTCTTAACAGTGTTTACATTGTTTGGAAGAGTAATATTATATAAAGCTTCAGTGATTTTTTAAAAAAATATTTATTCATTTTGGAAAGAGAGAGAGCAGGAGCATGGGAGAGGGGCAGAGGAAAAGGGAGAGAGAGAATCTCATGAAGACTTCCTCTGAGCATGGAGCCTGAAGTGGGGCTCAATCTCATGACCCTGAGATAATTATCTGAGTTGAAAGCGTAACCAACTGAGCCACCCAGGCTTTAGTGATGTTTTAATGGAATCTAATGACACCACTTCAGGGAAAGTTGCTTAACTTCATACATAACCATGGTTTATTACTGTCTAAGACCTGTACTCTCTCAGCCATTCTGGAATCCATACTCCTCTAAAGACCAGGGTAATTGAATTATTCATGTACCAGGCTGTTTATAAATATATGTGTATGATGAAAAATTTTAAGTCAATATTCAGATTTATAAATAAAGGGAGAAATGTTTAGGGATTTAGGAAGAAACTACTGAGATAATAAAATTAAAGTTAGGCTTATTAGGCTAAAATTCAAAAATAGATGCTGCATTATACTAAAATCTTAACTGAATTATATAAAAAATAATAATTATTTAAGTATTTGTTCTTTGTCACTTATCTTTGTAGGATGAAAAACATATTAAAAATACTTTAGTTTGGGATGTCTTGGTGGCTCTGTGGGTTAGGTGTCTGCCTTCATCTCAGGCCATGATCCTAGGGTCTTGGGATTGAGTCCTGCATCAGGCTCCTTGCTCAGCATGGAGCATGCTTCTCCCTCTGCCTGTCACCTCCCTGCTTGTGCTCTCTGTTTCTCTCTCTCTCTCAATCTCCCTCTCTCCCTGACAAATAAATAAATAAATAAATAATCTAAAAATATATACTTTAATTTGGGGGCATCTGGGTGGTTCAGTTGGTTAAGTGTCTGTCTTCAGGTCAGGTCATGATTCCAGAACTCTGGAATTGAGGCCCATTATGGGCTCCCTGCTCAGTGTAGAGTCTGTTTCTCCCTCTCCCTACCCCCTGCTTGTGTTCTCTCACTCTCTCTCTCTTTCTCTCTCTCTTTCTTGCAAATAAATAAAATCTTAAAAAAATACTTCACCTTTACAACTAAAGTGGTTGTTCAAATTTTGAATGTAATCCTATTGTGGGACTCCTCTTGGAATCTCTGCTTAAGAGTTATCACTACTTGATAACTATTTATATGTAATTAAATTATGTTTTCCTTTTTATATATTGAAACATTTTGTACTTTAAATATCGTAACTCCTGGCACAAGAGTCAGTCACTGTGTGCATAAAACATCATGAATAAATAAAGTGATAAAGAAAATGATAAACAGCTAACTCCTATTATTGAAGCTTTAGTATATGATCTAAAAATATTTATCCAGTAAATGTTTTATAAGAACCATATATGTTTTGATTCTGAGCTTGCACCTGAATCTACAGAGATAGAAATCCCATTGTTTTCATTTAAGTAGTTCACAGTTTGCTAGAAGAGAGAGACAGATAAACAGTAAGCAAGGTATGTGTAATGAAGTGAGTGATGAAGTCTCAGAGGATTCCGGAAATTTCACTGTTCTACATTTGTAAAAACAGGGAAACTTTCATGTTAGAGGATCTTTAAAACATCTTGAACACTAAAATGTTTAAAAAACACCTTTCCAAGAAAGGATTGTTATGTTTTGTCAAATTTAGTAACATCTTTCTAAACACTCGAGGGTGTCTTCTTATATATGCTCCTGCCTTCTTTCTAGACCATATTTAACTAATGGATTTACCAAACTAAAGTTTAAAGTTATACAGAAGTGTTTTGTTTAACTCTAACTTAGCCAACTGTTTCCGCCATCATGAGACTCCATAAAATAGCACTTACTGAGGTAAAAACAAACAAACAAACAAACAAAAAGAAAACATAGTAACTAATAAGCATCAGCCTTTATCTGTTTTTTTGGTTTATTTGTTTTGTTTTCCTCCCAGAAGCCAAGGGAGAGAAAAACATCTATGGGGGCTACTTATAAGAACTGGATACCATCATTTAAATCCCTTGCTGAATGTGTCCACAGTTTTTAAGCTTGATGAGCCATACTGCATTGTCAGAAGTAGAAACAGTATTAGAGATATGGCATGAGAAAGCAGTCATGTAAAAACATGACAAGGGACACCACCCTGAAATTTCACATTGAAATTTAAATTCATTATTGTCCCTATATTATGGATCACACAGGATGAGATGAGTTAGGAGACTGTAGGGTTAAAGCAACTATTGCAATATGGAGCAAAGTCACGTATATCAGAGAAACACAGCACACTGTTCTGAGGTGTAGCTAAATCTCAAGATTCAAAAGAACAGTTCTCAATATCAGATGCCAATTCCTGCCCACATGAAACCTTAAATTCTAGACAACAAGTTATAGTGGCATTTTGATTAATTAAGGATATGACTGCAACCATGTCAGAGTAGGCATCTTAGGGGAACTCTGTTTTTAAAATCCTCTCCATATTCTTCACTCCAATAACAGGAGTGCATTCTCAGGGAGAGGTGGGGAATTTGGAAGAGTTAAGACTTCCCCACTCCTTCTGGCATTATCAGTTTTCTTAGAGAGAGGCGTGGGTGGAATTGGGCGAGCAGGAGAACTTGTAAATGAATAGGAGATTAAATTTTAATATGACTAGGATAAGACAATTGAAATGAGAACTACTTTCATATCTAAAAATTATAGAAATTATGGAATTTAACTAAGATATTAAGGGACACTAATCCCTGGGGAGAAAGCAAGAATTGAACTGAAAATAGGTGATAGTATTTCTTGGAACAAATGGAATATATTTATAACCCAAGTGTCACCTTCACAAGGTGGGGATCCTGGTGATTGGAGCTGAAATGATGGGGGGACTACCGACTGATAATCAGTGGATGACATTATTTCTTACAATCACTTCTTTTATACTTTACACAAGATCCAGTTACAAACAGGATATATATATTTACATGCTGGATGTGAACTGCCTGTGAGATGCAAGCTCTGTACAGGACATGGGCTACATCTGGGATGTGGGCTACATGCAGACAATCAAGTGGGACAAGTGAACAACAATGATGATCTCTTAGCTTTAAATAACAAGAGCAAGCTAAGGATTCTCCACACTTATCAGATCCATCTAAAGGAGGACATGAAAGCATTCCAGGGATCTTCCCATGTTTATTCGGGCTGTTGGGTGTTAGCCCAGGAAGACTCTTGCCCTCCATCTCCTGGAGTTTTCTCACAGAATCTGACATGACCCTAGTCACACTGGCGAGGATCCGGGTTGTGTTCCAACAACCAGGATGAGATCTTTCATTAATCTGAATAGTGTTAAGCAGACAATTTATCGTTTAATGAAAAAGTGCAATTTTAGATTAAAAAACTTAATAACATATTTCAAATACACCATACAACCAGTATGATTTAAATATTTCTAACATCTAAATTATTCCTGTCAACAAATACTTGGGATAAAAGTTCAACCGAGGTAGTTGTAATCATCCAAAAAAAAAAAAAGAATTTACTTATAATCAAATGTTTCATTCATATATTAATTTAGCAAATAATTATTGAGCACACATAATTTTTCAGTAACTTTCCAGATGCTAGGAATATCACAATGAAGAAAGCTTTTCTCACAGAGTTTATATCCAAGTGGTGTGGAAAGAAAGAAAAACAAAATAAAGAAGTAAACAGAAAATAATATGGTGATAAGGGCTAGGCAGAAAAATTAAGAAAGGAGGACAGAATGTGACATTTCAGGGCTGGTTTTTGAGATATATTGGTAGTAAATCTTTCACTAATAATATGACATTTCAGCAGAGAACTGAAGAAATACATTTCAAGTTTTAGGATTTTTCTCTTCTCCCACAACACAACACAAACCATCACTTCAAACATTCCTTGTAAATTTCAAGCTTATTTACTAATGGTCTCCAAAAGTAGGTACCCAGAAAAGAATGTCATATTTCCTGTCATAATTATACTTATCCTCAGGGAGAATTTTTATATATTGCCTACAACTATCTTTCCTATATAAATATACCATAAAGAGATACCATATAGTAAGATTTTTGCACAGTGGTAGGTTGTTTTGTAATTTTGTAAATTAAAAAAAATATTATAAAAGAATCATACAATGTTATAATATTTGGAATTGACTTCTTCACTCAGCATAAATTCTGGAGATTAATCCAACTTGTATGTCTAATTTTTTTTAATTAGTGAGTAGTGTTCTGTGGTATGAATGTACAACTTATTTAACTATTCACTTGTTGAAGGATATTGGACAGATTTCTGTTTTTTGATATTAGGGATTTAACTTTTATAAACATTCATGTACAGATTTTTTTTGTAAAAATAATTTTTCATTTTTGGGGGACAAATTCCTAGGAGTTCAATTGCTGGGTTGGACAGCAATTACATGTTTCATTATATAAGTAACTGCAAAATTATTTTCCAAAGTATGCTGTACCATATTGCAACGACACCATCAACATATGAGCAATCCTCTTTCACTGAATTCTCACCAGAATTCATACTGTCATTATATATATAAATATGTGTATATTCTATACATATATAATGATGTGTATTATATATAATATATTATATATATTTATTTATATATTTGTAAATATATATTTACACTGTCATTATATATATATAATATTATATATAGATATATAATATACAGACAGTGCAAATATATATATAGAGAGAGACATAATAAATATGTGTTGATATCTCATTATGGTTTAATTTTAATTCTCATGGTGGTTAATGATGTTGAATATATTTTCTTATGTTAATTTGCCATTTATTTATCTTGTTCAGCAAAATGTCTGTCCTT
Source organism: Neogale vison (assembly GCF_020171115.1). Lineage (NCBI taxonomy): Eukaryota > Metazoa > Chordata > Mammalia > Carnivora > Mustelidae > Neogale > Neogale vison. The sequence continues at coordinate 22,348,878 of NC_058105.1, forward strand.
CCCCTTAACTGTTTTCGAATTGGATTGTCAATTTTCATAACTTTTACTGGTAAAATTTATTGAAGTAAAATTCAGTTATCATAAAAATAATCACTTTGAAGTGTAAAGTATTGCAGCATGTAGGACATTTATTATGTTGCACAACCACTCCCATTATCTACTTTCAAAAAATTTCATGTCCCATAAAGAAAACCCCATACTTGTTAAACAGTCACTCCCAATTCCCCTCTTCCACCAACCCCTGGCAACTGCTAATCAACTTTTTGTCTCTACATATTTGCATATTCTGAAAACCTTATACTGGAATGATACAATAGCTGAAATTTTGTGTTTGGCATCTTTTAGTTGTCATAACATTTTGAGGACCATTCATAGTATAACATACTATATTATTGGTGGTGGAATTATTCAATAATATATTTTGCTTAAATTTTTGAGGAACTACCAAATTTTTTTCTACAGCAGTTTAATCATTGTACATTCTCATCAACAATGCACATGTTTTCTAATTCTTATGTCTTTACCAATATTTGATATACTTTTCTTTTTTAATTATAACCAGCCTAGAGCATAGGAAGTGATATCTTTTTGCGGTTGTGTACTTGATCTTAGCCTAAAGGCTGAGAAGCAATGTGTTTTTTTATTTGTATCTCCAAAATGAGTAATGTGGAGCATCTTTTCACATGTTCACTGTTTGTATATTTTCTTTGGAAAACAATGTCTATTCAAGAACTTTGCCCATTTTACTTGGGTTGCTTGTCTTTTTGTTGTTAAATTGTAAGAATTTTTATGTGTTTTATAAATTTTGGAAACTAGACCTTTATTAGATTTATGATTTGCAAGTATTTTCTCCCATTCTATAGGATATCTTCATTTTGTTGATAGTTTCCTTTATGCGTAACAGTTTTTAGTAATGATCAATCTAATTAATTCATTTTTTTTACTTTGTTCCTTTTGCTTTTAGTATCCTATCTAGGAATCCATGGCAAACTCATGGTCATACAAGTTTACCCTTATGTGCCCTTTAAAAGTTTTTTTTTTTTCAATTTTATTTATTTATTTATTTATTTATTTATTTATTTATTTATGTTGACTTTTTTTTCCAATTTATTTATTTTCAGAAAAACAGTATTCATTATTTTTTCACCACACCCAGTGCTCCATGCAATCCGTGCCCTCTATAATACCCACCACCTGGTACCCCAACCTCCCACCCCCCCCCCGCCACTTCAAACCCCTCAGATTGTTATTTAGAGTCCATAGTCTCTCATGGTTCACCTCCCCTTCCAATTTCCCCCAACTCCCTTCTCTCCATCTCCCCTTGTTCTCCATGCTATTTGTTGTGCTCCACAAGTAAGTGAAACCATATGATAATTGACTCTCTCTCCTTGGCTTATTTCACTCAGCATAATCTCGTCCAGTCTCATCCATGTTGCTACAAAAGTTGGGTATTCATCCTTTCTGATAGAGGCATAATACTCCATAGTGTATATGGACCACATCTTCCTTATCCATTTGTCCGTTGAAGGACATCTTGGTTCTTTCCACAGTTTGGTGACCATGGCCATTGCTGCTATAAACATTGGGGTACAGATGGCCCTTCTTTTCACTACATCTGTATCTTTGGGGTAAATACCCAGTAGTGCAATTTCAGGGTCATAGGGTGGCTCTATTTTTAATTTCTTAAGGAATCTCCACACTGTTTTCCAAAGTGGCTGCACCAACTTGCATTTCCACCAACAGTGTAAGAGGGTTCCCCTTTCTCCACATCCTCTCCAACACATGTTGTTTCCTGTCTTGCTAATTTTGGCCATTCTAACTGGTGTAAGGTGGTATCTCAATGTGGTTTTGATCTGAATCTCCCTGATGGCTAGTGATGATGTATATATACACTTTAAATAAATATTTGGTCCCATTGCCTTCTGGCTTGCATTGATTTTATTTATTTATTTATTTATTTATTCTCACCATAGCATATAACTTCCCCAATGTCCATTACCCAGCCACCCCATCCCTCAGACCCCCATCTCCTCCAGCAACCCTCAGTTTGTTTCCCGAGATTTAGAGTCTCTTCTGGTCTGTCTCCTCTAGTTTCATTTTGCCTCCCTTACCCTATGATGCTCTGTCTTTTTTTTTTTTAAAGATTTTATTTATTTATTTGACAGACAGATCACAAGTAGGCAGAGAGGCAGGCAGAGAGAGAGAGGAGGAAGCAGGCTCCCTGCAGAGCAGAGAGCCCAATGTGGGGCTCGATCCCAGGACCCTGGGATCATGACCTGAGCTGAAGGCAGAGGCTTTAATCCATTGAGCCACCCAGGTGCCCCTGATGCTCCGTCTTGTTCTTCAAATTCCTAATATTAGTGAGATCACATGATAACTGTCTTTCTCTGATTGACTTAATTTTGGATAGCATAATACCCTCGAGTTCCATCCATGTCATTGCAAATGGCAAGATTTCAGTGTTTTTTGATGGCTGCTTGGTATTCCATTGTATATATATGCCACGTCTTCTTTATCCATTCATCTATGGATGGACATCTAAGCTCTTTCCATAGTTTGGCTATTGTGGGCATTGCTGTTATAAACAGTCAGATGTATGTGCCCCTTTGGATCATTACATTTATATCTTTGAGGTGTATACCCAGTAGTTCAATTTGCTGGGTCATAGGGTACATTTATTTTCAATATTTGAGAGACCTCCACAGTGGTTTCCAGAGTGGCTGCACCAGTTTCCATTCTCACCAACAATGTAAGAGGGTTCCCCTTTCTCCACATCCTTGAAAGATCTGTCATTTCCTAACTGGTTAATTATAGCCATTTTCACTGCTGTGAGGGGGTATCTCACTATGGTTCTGATTAGTATTTCCCCGATATTGAGTGATGCAGAGCAATTTTTCATGTGTCCATTGGCTATATGGAGGTCTTCTTTGCAGAAATGTCTGTTCATGTCTTCTGCCCATTTTCTGATTGGATTATTTGTTCTTTGGGTGGTGAACTTAAACAATTCTTTATAGATTTTGGGTACTAGCCCTTTATCTGATATGTCAATTACAAATATCTTCTCACATTCTCTTGGTTGTCTTTTGGTTTTGTTGACTGTTTCCTTTACTGTGCATAAGCTTTTTATTTTTATGAAGTCCCAGTAGCTCATTTTTGCCCTTGCTTCTCTTGCCTTTGGTTATGTTTCTAGAAAGAAGTTGCTGTGGCTGAGGTTGAATAGATCACTGTTGGTGTTCTTCTCAAGGATTTTGATGGATTCCTGTGTCACACTGAGGTTTTTCATCCATTTTGAGTATTTTTGTGTATGGTGTAAGAAAATAGTCCAGTTTCATTCTTCTCCATGTGGCTGTCCAATTTCCCAACACCATTTTTTGATGAGACAGTCTTTCTTCCATTGGACATTCTGTCCTGTTTTCTCAAAGATGATTTGGACATGGAGTTGAGGGTCCATTTATAGGGTACCTATCCTGTTCCATTGATCTATGTGTCTGTTTTTGTGCCAGTATCATAGTGTCCTGATGATTACAGCTTTTTAACAGAGCTTGAAATCTGGAATTTCGATGCTGCCAACTGTGGTTTTCCTTTTCAACATTCTTCTGGCTCTTCAGGGTCTTTTTATGGTTCCATGTAAATTTTAGAATTATTTGTTCCATTTCTTTGAAAAGAGTTGATGGTAATTTGATAGGGATAGATTTTTATGTGTAGATTTCTCTAAATAGCATAGACATTTTCACAATATTTGTTCTTCCATTCCATGAGCATGGAACTCTTTTTTTCCATTTCTTTGTGTCTTCCACACTTTATTTCATGAGTACTCTATAGTTTTCTGAGTATAGATTCTTTGCCTCTTTGGTTAAATTTATTCCTAGGTATGTTATGGTTTTGGATGAAATTATGAATGGGATTGAATCCTTAATTTCTTTCTTCTGTCTTGTTGTTGGTATGTAGAAATGAAACTGATTTCTGTGCATTGATTTTATATCCTGGCACCTTACTGAATTCCTGTACGAGTACTAGCAGTTTTGGAATGGAGTCTTTTGGGTTCTTTACATAAAATATATAATCAGCAAAGGGTGAGAGTTTGACATCTTTGCTATTCAGATGCCTTTTATTTCTTTTTGGTGTCTGATTGCTAAAGCTAGGATTTCTAGTACTATGAGAAATAGCAGTGGTGATAGTGGACATATCTGCTTTGTTCCTGATCTTAGGGGTAAAGTTCTCAGTTTTTCCCCAGTGAAAATGATATTCACTGGAGTTTTTCATATGTGACTTTGATGATATTGAGTTATTTACCCTCTATCCCT